>NW_027361780.1:1332500-1525000 GCF_039654945.1 Dendrobates tinctorius | reverse complement strand
ATGAAAAAAATGTTAACTCCGCCTCCGCAGTATACACCCCTCCGACCGGCAGTAGGACAATCAGTTTTGCTTAGTGTCAGCAGGAGGTGGACAGAGGTCTCTCGCAGACCCATGCCTACCTCAATGTGCGTCGTTCCTTTTCAGGTAACCATGGAGGGATTCAGAGTAGATATGCCACATCTGTATTCCCACACCGGGATTATGAGTACGGCGTGTACTGCCACCCCGTATCCTCATGAATCCCGCGGGCAGGACCCTATCCCCTAACACAGGACTCGTGTTCAGGTGGCAGCTCCTGGTCCTGACCTTCGTCTCCCATCACTCGCCCACCAGAGCCTGATGATCGAGAGAGACGCCCTGCAGAAAAGGTTTGGGACAGCAATCTTTTCATGCAGGTAAACTGACCTCTGTTACGGGGTAAACTGGAGGTAAGATCACACCTAACCACTTGTGCCCTCGACCCACTCCCGTCTCACCTCATCCCTAACTTGGCCACAGTCTTCATCCCATCTCTAACACACCTCTTCAACCTTTCACTTACAAATGGTGTCTTTCCCTCATCCTTCAAACATGCCTCAATCACACCCATCCTCAAAAAGCCCTCCCTTGATCCATCCTCTTTGTCTATCGCCCGATATCTCTTCTCCCTTACGCCTCAAAACTACTGGAACAGCATGTATATCTTGAACTGTCCTCCCACCTCTCCTCCTGTTCCCTCTTTGACCGGTTACAATCTGGCTTCCGACCGCATCACTCAACCGAAACTGCCCTAACTAAAGTCACTAACGACTTACTAACCGCCAAGAGCAAGCGACACTACTGTCCCCCTTCTCCTGGACCTGTCCTCTGCCTTCCACACCGTAGACCATTCCCTCCTGCTACAGACTCTCTCATCTCTTGGCATCACAGACTTGGTCCTATCCTGGATCTCATCATACCTAACAGACCGAACAGTTAGTGTCTCCCTCTCACACACCACCTCCTTACCTCGCCCCTTGTCTGTTGGTGTTCCTCAAGACTCTGTCCTAGGACCCCTACTATTCTCCATCTACACCTTTGGCTTGGAACAGCTCATAGAATCCTACGGTTTGCAGTATCACCTCTATGCCGATGACACGCAGATCTACCTATCTGGACCCAACCTCGCCTCCTTACTGACTGAAATCCCACAATGTCTGTCTGCTATTTCAGCCTTCTCTGCTCGCTTTCTCAAACTGAACATGGACAAAACAGAATTCATCATCTTTCCCCCATCTCACTCTACCCCTCCACCAGACCTATCCATCATTGTCAATGGCTGCTTTCTTTCCCCAGTCCCGCACGCTCGGTACCTTGGGGTGATCCTCGACTCTGCGCTCTCTATCAAACCACATATCCAAGCCCTCACCTCCTCCTGCCCCCTCAAACACAAAAATTTTTCCCGGATCCGCTCATTCCTCAACCACGAAACCACAAAAACACTAGTGCATGCTCTTATCTCCCGTCTCGACTACTGCAACCTCCTACTCTCTGGCCTCCCCTCTAGCACTCTGGCTCCGCTCCAGTCCATCCTACACTCTGCTGCCCGACTAATCCACCTGTCTCCCCGCTATTTTCCAGCCTCCCCCCTATGCAAGGCCGTTCCCTGGCTTCCTATTGCCCAGACTCTCCAATTTAAAACCCTAACCATGACATACAAAGCCATCCACAACCTGTCTCCTCCATACATGTGTGACATGGTCTCTAGGTACCTACCCGCACGCAACCTTCGATTATCTCAAGATCTCCTTCTCTACTCCCCCCTTATATCTTCTTCCCACAACCGCATACAAGACTTCTCCCGTGCTTCCCCCATACTCTGGAACTCTCTGCCGCAACACATCAGACTCTCACCATCAACAGAAACCTTCAAGAAGAACCTGAAGACCCACCTGTTCCAACAAGCCTACAGCCTGCAATGATCCTCGGTCTACTGAACCACCCGACCTGCTCTACCCTCTCCTACTGTATCCTCACCCATCCCTGTAGACTGTGAGCCCTCGCGGGCAGGGTCCCCTCTCCTTATGTACGTGTGTCCTTTGTCTTACACATGTTTATTATACTTGTCTATATTTCCCCTTTTCACATGTAAAGCGCCATGGAATAAATGGCGCTATATAAATGCATAATAATAAGAGAGGCTGCAGCCTTGTATGATCTGCTCACCAGCCGCTCTGGCTGAATGTGACCGCTGTAATCAGCACTCGGGCTTGCAGCCCATGGCTCTATACTTAGTTTAAGAGCCAACACTCACTTTCAAGCAGCAGCACGGTTCCAGCCTCCTCACGTGGCAGCGTTATGGCCCTGGGCTCCATCAGGAGCCCAGCACGCCAGATTCCGTCTCCCGGCAGGCTCCGCCCCCTGGCTTTCTCTTCCTGTACCAGCGCCATCTTGGTGCTCCAAGAGGCCAGAGCAGGGCCCTGCCCACCAATTCTGGGCAGGGATTTCATAAGGCTTCTAGACAGCGGCAGGGCTGTTCACCTTCGCGCTCTCATTAGCCTTCGGGCGGCAGCTGCGGCGGGGACACAGGTCGTGGGTATGTGAGTACTGCACTATAGGTTGCTCCCTCACTCCACTCTCTACCCCCAGCGGTCGGCACCAGGTAAAGCATGTCAGTATGCCCAAGGGAGAGCAGTCCCGCTTCTCCTCATCCGCTTCAGTGACCTTGGTCAAATATTTTGTATGTGCCAAATGCAATGTCAGGCTTCCTTCAGGTCAGTCCTCGCCACTCTGCTGCTCAGATTGCAGCAGACCTACGGTGTCACCTACGCTAGAGAGCAGGGGCAGCCCCCCCACTTTTCCTGTCAGAGCTCCCACATTACCCCAGGAGCAGGAGGAAGCCACCTTGCCTGCCGCCCAGGGGCCATCTATCGCCACGGGAGACAGCGAGTGTCCAGGATGGGCCTCTTCCTTATCTAAGTCTGTGGCCGACCTTACCAAGGTATCACAGACCTTGGTAACGTTGCTTAACAGATTGCCACTTCAGACTCCAGTGGACACAGGAGCACAAAAGGAGCCTCCTTTTGGGCCTTCTAGAGGCCATAAAAGGTTTAGACGGGACCACCAACCCAGGTCCCCTTCTCTCTCCATCTCACCTCCAGAATTCCTCTGGCCGTCCGCCTCATCCCCGGAATAAGGCGAGGCATTATCAGAGACACACTCAGGGGAGGGTTCTGAGTACGGAACAGAACAGTCCCAGGTCAAGGATATGGTTCAGGGCCTCATTGCCGCAGTCAATGAGACTTTTAACATTGGGGACACCACATCAAAACTTAATCAGGTTTTTTCATTTAAGCTTCATAAGTCCCCCTCTAGGGTCTTCACCTCCCACAAGAATTTTGAGGAAGTGTTGGCCAGGGAAAGGGAAAACCCAACCAGCCGGTTTCAGAGAGGGAATCATTTTGGGATTCTATATCCCTTCCCTCCAGATCTCACCGCCAACTGGACCGCCTTCCCTTCGGTGGACCCACCAGTGTCCAGAATCGCTACCAATACAGTCCTCCCACTCGCCAGTGGGGCAGCCCTAAAAGATCCCAATGATAGGAGGATAGAATCCCTGGCAAAATCCGCCTTTGAGGCAGCAGCCGTTACATTGTGTCCAGCCTTCGCCTCAGCAGCTAAGTCTGTAACAGAATGAGCAAAACAGCTTAGACAGGGCATATTGGCCGGGGCACCACCAGCGGAACTGGCGGAGTTCGCTGATCAAATCTCTCATGCTGGGAGGTATATGCTATCAGCAGCCCTGGATGCTGCGTCTTGCGCAGCTCAAGCTTCCAGTAACATGGTAGCCGTCCGGCGGACGGTCTGGCTAAAGGCTTGGCAGGCTGATTTGTCCTCAAAGAAATCACTGACCAATCTGCCGTTTCAGGGCACCCGGCTCTTTGGGTCAATGTTAGATCAAATCATTAAGGATGCAACGGGGGTTACAAGCTCCCTTCTCTCTCAGGCCAAACCTCGTCGATATGTGTTTTCAAACTTAGGGCTCAGCCCTTTCGCCGTACCCCAGCGACAGGCACTTATGCTCAGGGCCCGCAGAGGTCGCAAGCACCGAGAGATAGGAGGAAGGTATCATTTCGGGCCACCCCGTCATGGCATTCCCGCAGTTCCAACAGCAGAGCTACCAGGCCAGGGCTGGGCAGAGCCACTTCAGCCTGACGCCAGCAGGGAGTCCAACTGCCTTTCCAGTACCTCTCCCAGACTAGGAGGCCGCCTTCTCCTCTTCAGAGATGTCTGGCAGAATTCAGTAGAGGATATCTGGGTAAAGGAGGCAGTATCAACAGAATCATAGAATCGTAGAGTTGGAAGGGGCCTCCTGGGCCATCTGGTCCAACCCCCTGCTCAAAGCAGGATTCGCTAAATCATCCCAGTCAGATGTCGGTCCAGCCTCTGTTTGAAGACTTCCATTGAAGGAGAACTCACTACTTCTCGTGGCAGCCTGTTCCACTCATTGATCACTCTGTCAAAAAGTTTTTTCTAATATCTAATCTGTGTCTCCTCCCATTCAGTTTCATCCCATTGCTTCTAGTCTTTCCTTGTGCAAATGAGAATAAAGATGATCCTTCTACAATGTGAAAGCCCTTTAGATATTTGTAGACAGCTATTAAGTCTCCTCTCAGTCTTCTCTTTTGCAAACTAAACATTCCCAAATCCTGCAACCTTTCCTCATAAGACAGGGTTTGCAGACCGGGCACTATTCTGGTCGCTCTTTTCTGAACTTGCTCCAGTTTGTTGATGTCTTTTTTAAAATGTGCCCAAAGCTGGACACAATATTCCAGATGAGGTCTGACCAAAGAGGAGTAGAGGGAAATAATGACTTCACGTGATCTAGACTGTATGCTTCTGTTAATACATCCTAGAATTGCATTTGCCTTTTTTTCTGCTGCATCACACTGTTGACTCATATTCAGTCTGTGATCTATTAGTATACCCAAGTCTTTTTCACATGTGCTGTTCCTTAGCCCTATTCCTCCCATTCTGTATATGCTTTTTTCATTTTTATTGCCCAGATGTAGTACTTTGCATTTTTCCCTGTTAAAAAAACATTCTGTTAGTTGCTGCCCACTGCTCCAGTATATTTATATCTTTTTGAATCCTCTCTCTCTCTTCTCTAGTATTAGCTATCCCTCCTAGGTTTGTGTCATCAGCAAATTTAATCAGTTTACCCTCAATTCCTTCATCTAATTCGTTGATAAAGATGTTGAACAATACAGGGCCCAGGACAGAGCCCTGTGGTACCCCACTTGAGACATTCTTCCAACTGGATGTGCTGCCATTTACAACCACTCTTTGGGTCCGATCACTAAGCCAGTTATGAATCCACCTAACAGTTGCCTTGTCCATTCCATACTTAGTCATTTTTTTCAATAAGGATTGTATGAGATACTTTGTCAGATGCTTTGCTGAAGTCAAGATATACTATCCAGCATTTCCTTGATCCACCCAATCAGTGATTCCGTCATAGAAGGAAGTTAAGTTAGTCTTACATGACTTATTAGTTACAAACCCATGCTGACTGTTTAATCACTTCATTCTTATCCAGGTACTGACATACATGTTTAATAATTTGTTCAAAGATCTTTCCTGGTATAGAAGTCACTCACCGGCCTATAGTTGCCTGGGTCCACCTTCTTCCCCTTTTTGAAGATAGGAACAACATTTGCTCTTCTCAAGTCTTCTGGGACTTCTGTTCTCCAAGAATTTTCAAAGATTATGGAGAGGGGTTCAAAAATTTCTTCTGCTATCTCCTTCAGTACTGTGAGGTGTAATTCATCTGGACCTGGAGACTTGAATTCATTTAGGTTAGCTAAGTGTTTCCTCACTATCTTTCTGTTTATAGATATCCTGGATTCTTCTATTCCCTTAATAGGACAGTGAAGAACAGTTGATGTTACATTTCCTTTCTGAGAGAAAACAGATGCAAAATAGGAATTTAAAAGTTCGGCCTTCTCAACATCCTGTCTTACAATTTCATCATTTTCATCCTGTAAAAATCCTATAGCATCTTTGACTTTTGCTTTTGACATATCCCCAAAATCCTTTATTATTGCTTTTGACATCTCTTGCAAGCCTCAATTCATTGTTAGCTTTAGATAATCTGATTTGTGCCCTGCAGTTTCTGTAGACAGCATTATATTCTTCTTTAGAATGCAAGATAGACTTCAACGAGCTTCCGCGAGATCGCTTCTTTCTATCGCAGCCACCAAAAGACGCTGCTATGGCTCTAGGTTTTTTTGCGGCAATCAACTCTCTCCTCAACGCAGGAGTAATCGTCCCCGTTCCCGAACAGGAACGTTTTACCGGCTCTTACTCAAACCTGTTTATGATACCAAAAAAGGATGGCTCAGGTCGTCCCATACTAGACCTCAAAAGGCTAAACAGATGGATCTGCTTGCGCCATTTCAGGATGGAATCGATTTGGTCAGTAATTACGTCTATGGAGGATCAGGAATTCCTATGTTTTCAGGGACATCAGAGGTTTCTGCGTTTTGCTGTCCAAAAGCAGCATTTCCAGTTTCTGGCCCTGCCATTTGGGCTGGCAACAGCCCCCAGAATTTTTACAAAGATTATGACAGCAATGGTAGCTATATTAAGGGTCAGAGGAATAATATTGGTACCAAATCTCGACGATAATCTCATCAAGGCACCCTCCTTCGCTCAGGCCCAGGAAAATCTACCGGTAGTTTTAAACACACTCTCCCGGTTTGGTTGGATCATAAACGGAGAAATCCTACCAAACGCCAACACAACGCCTAGAATTCTTAGGAATGGCAATCGACACCCGCCGCTCAAGGGTCTTTCTCCCAGAACGAGAGTGGATTACCCCCCAGCAGGGAATTCGCTCTCTGTTGAAATTCCGGCTTTTATCCTTTCGTGCTGCCATGAGCGTCCTGGGAAGAATGGTGGCAGCTTCAGAGGCAATAAACTTTGCCCTGTTCCGTTCCAGGATACGGCAGAGGAACATCCTCCTTAAGTGGGACAGGTCCAGCTCTTCGCTGGATCTCCCCTTCCTCCCCTCCATTCAGACCAGGGAGTCCCTCAAGTGGTGGCTGACCTCCCCCTTGTTCATCTGGGACGGCCTTTTCCCCCTGTCCACTGGCAGGTAGTAACTACAGATGCCAGTCTCCTGGGCTGGGGTGCGGTATTCCGCCACCTGACTGTCCAGGGACGATGGTCGAGGCAAGAATCCTCACTATCAATCAACATTCTAGAACTGGGGGCGGTCTTTCTAGCACTTCTACATTGGGAAAGATACCTCAACAACCAGCAGGTCCGGATTCAAACGGACAATGCCACGGCGGTGGCATACATCAATCACCAAGGGGGAACCAGAAGTCCCCGGGCACTGGCCGAGGTATCCAGAATCTTCAACTGGGCAGAAACCGCAATTTCGGCAGTTTACATTCCCGCCACAGACAACACAGCCGCCGACTTCCTCAGTCGGGAGTGGCTGGCGGCAGGGGAATGGTCCTTGCACCAGGAAGTGTTCCGTCAGATATGCCAGCTATGGGGGACTCCAGATGTGGACTTTCTGGCATCGCGATAGAACAGAAGGGTCCAACAGTTTGTCTCAAGATACCGCGATCCTCTAGCAATAGGGCTCGACGCGCTGGTCATTCCCTGGACCCAGTTCAGACTCCCTTACCTGTTCCCTCCCCTTCCTCTCCTGCCCAGGCTGCTAAAGAAGATCAAGGCGGAAGGGGTGTCGGTCATATTGGTCGCCCCGTACTGGCCCATGAGGGCCTGGTTCGCAGAAATTATCAATCTTCTCACAGGCACCCCATGGAGACTCCCCGACGGGGCAGTTTTACCACCCGAATTCTCGGTTGCTCAATTTGACGGCATGGCCGTTGAAACCACAATACTGAGAGCAGCAGGTTTTTCGAACAGAGTCATTAATACAGTGATCCAGGCTAGGAAGCCTTCCTCTTCCAGGGTCTATTATCGAGCCTGGAAGGCCTATTTTGGCTGGTGTGAGTCTAATCACGTCACACCTATGCCCTGTTCCCTGCCATCTGTCCTAGTTTTTCTCCAGGCAGGGTTAGATGGCGGTCTGGCCCTAAGTTCCTTGAAAGGCCAGGTATCTGCTCTCTTCTTTTTCAAAATAATTTGGCCTCCCGCTTACAGGTTAAGACCTTTCTGCAAGGAGTGGCACATACGGCCCCTCCTTACAGATCCGCTGTGGCTCCATAGGATCTTAACTTGGTCTTGGAAGCCTTGACAGGTTCACCCTTTGAACCCCTACAGGAAGCTCCCATGTCTTTGTTGTCCTGGAAGGTGGTATTTCTCGTAGCCATCACCTCTATTAGGCGGATTTCAGAATTAGCAGCATTGTCCTGTCGTCCATCATTCCTAATTATGCACCAGGACAAGGTTGTTTTGCGGCCTCCTCCTAACTTTCTTCCCAAGGTGGTATCGGCCTTCCACCTGAACGAGGATATAATCCTTCCGTCATTTTGTCCCGCTCCAACCCATCCTCTGGAGCGTTCTTTGAATAAGCTAGACCTGGTCAGGGCGATAAGGATCTATCTGGCCAGGACCGCTCCTTTCAGGAAGGCGGACTTTGCTCTTTGTTATCCCCAATGGGGTGAGAAGAGGCCTGCCGGCCTCTAAGGCAACAGTTGCCCGCTGGATCAGAATGGCAATTCTGGAAGCCTACCGGGTAAAGGACAGGGTGTGCCCGGCTGGGGTCAAGGCCCATTCAACCCGGGCGGTGGGCGCCTCCTGGTCGGTACACAACAGGGCATCAGCCATGCAGTTGTGCAAAGCTGCCACATGGTTGTCCGTGCATACCTTTTCAAGGTTCTATAAGGTCCATACCTGTGCTTCAGCAGTCGCCAGCCTAGGCAGAAGAATCTTGCAGGCGGCAGTGGTGAGTTCTCCGACCTGAAGGAAGTTTGTCTTTTCCCACCCCAGGGACTGCTTTTGGACGTCCCACGGTTTGTGTCCCCCAATGAGACGAAAGAGAAAACAGGATTTTGTTTGCCTACCGTAAAATCTGTTTCTCAGAGTCTTCATTGGGCGACACAGCGCCCTCCCAGGTTTTTATTACGTGTACTGAATATATGATGACTTGCATAATGTCTCCTCCTATTGCTTTTTCACTAACTGATTATCCTACAGCCGGTCGGAGGGGTGTATACTGCGGAGGCGGAGTTAACTTTTTCTCATGCATAGTGTCAACCTCCTAGTGACAGCAGCACACACCCCACGGATCCTGTGTCCCCCAATGAAGACTGAGAAACAGATTTTACGGTAAGCAACCAAAATCCTGTTTTCCTCTCGGGCCCCCTTGCTTTCTGTACGGTGGCCGCATGGCTCTAAAACACTAACCTACAGATTGACTCTGTGTCTGCAGGTTAAGTGTTTTTTGACATGACAAGTTCCCTTTAAGCAAGTTTGTTTTAGAATTAGTAGAAACAGGCAGTATGCTGGCTCAGTGGTTAGCACTTTTGCTTTCAACTTCCACCAAGGACGCTGTCTATGTGAAGTTTTTGTTCTCCCTTTGTGTGGGTATCCTCTGGGTACTTTGTTTTTCTCCCTTGTGTAAAAAAACATACTGAAGGAGAATTTAGATTGAGGCTAAATGCGTCAGTGATTTAAAGTGCGGCAGAATATGCTGGCTCTATATAAGCAAACATCATAACTAATAAGCCATGCACAGACTTTGTCCTGTAGTTTTCTCAGGAACTGCAATGCTCATCTTTATTCCTCCTCTGTATGTTTTGTCTCAGAATGAGTAGAAGAACAAAATAGAGCACTTGAAGGTTTTTCTCTGAAATGCTCATACACTTGTTTGTTTCTGTTTTGTATGTCTGGTTTCTAGTCTGATTTATAGCTTGCTTATTTGAGGATTTGGTAATGGTTTACTGTCCGTGCTGTCTTGATGGGGTTTCACATCTTCATTAATGGGTGAAATTGTAAAGTGCTTGTAAAAAACTAGTGACTGTTAATAATTTCCAATAAGGGATAATTTGCAGAGTGGAGGTAGTTTTATTTCTATAGATTACTGCTTGTTGCTAAAGTCATCAACTGCAGTTTATCATAAATGGCTGATTTCTTAGGCAAGGAGCGCAAAGCTGACACGTATTTTACCATAGAACGTGAAAGCACTACTCTGAAGATGTTCTGACGCTGGTGGGATCGACCTGCCTCTGCTTTCAGCATGGGAAAGTGCAAAATGTTGCTGCTCCGAACTGTCAATAATTCAGGAGTGAAATGTCCCCATAAACAGGCTGGTGAGCAGTGCGCTCCTGAAGAGCATGCATGTGAACAGCCCTTTGTAAGGGAACCTGTCACCAGAAAAAAGACTATTAACCTATACATGTTAAAGGGGTTGTCCTGTCCAAATTGTTAAGTCTGCTGTCACTCTGTAGTATCACTGTAGACTTGCGAATCCCCCTAGCACCCACACTGTGAGCTTCATGGATTCGCCGGTTACTGATCCGGGACTGGAGGGTATGTATGAATAAGGCCGGGGTCACACTTGCGAGTGCAATGCGAGAAACTTACCTCAATACCCGGCACTGCCGCCGGCACTCAGTACCGGAGTGTGCGGCTGCATGTCTTTCTATGCAGCTGAACACTCTGGTCCGAACCGCCTGCGGTAGTGCCGGGTATTGAGGCGAGATTCTCGCATTTCACTAACATGTGTGACCCCGGCCTTATACATACTCCCGGCCAGTGTGCGTGTCCTCGCTTCCATACACTTCCATACACAGTGAGATGGCCATCCAGTGGGTGTGGCCAACTGGAGGGCAAGGCCTCACTCCATGCAATTGTATGGAAGCGAGGCCACACCCACTGGAGGGAGAGTATGTATAACTTGTGCATACTCTTAGGTCCCTGGTCAGAAACCAGTGAATCACACAGGGTGACTGAAGTCATAGCAATTTTTATCGGACAACCCCTTTTAATTGTGTTTCTAACCTGCCTCGCACTTGGCCAAAATCTGCGGGGAGAAAACGAAGTAGAGAGCTGGGCCTGGGCATGGTCACAGCCGTCGCTCTTTATACTAAGAGCGGTGACTGAACCTGCGTCAGCGCTGCCCTGTAACTGGAACCAGAGCGCTGCCATGGAGAATAAAATTCATTTTCTCCCTGCAGCGGTCTGCTGTAATCAGTCACTGGACCGGTTATTAATGCTATTACTCTGCAGATTAACCCCTTATCTGCAGGATAATAGCGTATTCTCTGTTAGCAAGTTCCCTTTAACCCCTTAACGACCGCCGATACGCCTTTTTTTAATGGCGGTAATTAAGGGTACTAAAACCACAGCGCCGTTAATTCACGGCGCTGTGATTTAAGTGAATAGCGCCCCCCAGTGTCGGATTTTCTCCGGGGTCTTGGCTGCCAGGGGTAGCCGAGACCCCAGAGAACATGAATCGGTCGGTTTTTACCGACCCCCGCTTTTGCGATCGCCGTTATTAACCCTATAACGGCGACCGCAAAAAAAAAAAAGCCGCGATTTTACATTTAATTTCTCTCTCCTCTGATGTGATCGCACATCAGAGGAGAGAGAAATAGGGTCCCCGATCCCCCTCGGTACCTCTCCGTGGCCCTCCGTCCCCTCCCGGTGGTCCAACGTCCCGCCGGCATCCTCCGATGGGCGCCGCCATCTTGAAAATGGCGGGCGCATGCGCAGTGCGCCCGCCGGGGATCTGCCGGCTCCGGCTGGCAGATTCCATTCATTATTTTGATCACTATGATAAACGATCATAGTGATCAAAATAAAAAAAATAGTACATAACCCCCCCCGTTTATCACTCCCTTATATAGGCCAATATAATGAAATAAAGAAAATTATTTTTTTTTTCAGTTTTCCATTAGGGTTAGGGTAGGGTTAGGGTTAGGGCTAGGGTTAGGGTTAGGGTTGGGTTAGGGTTAGGGTTGTGCTAGGGCTAGGGTTAGGGCTCGGGTCACGACTAGGGTTAGAATTAGGGTTAGGGCGAACTAGAATTAGGGTTAGGATTAGGATTAGGGATTAGGGTTGGGATTAGGGTTAGGGGTGTGTTGGGGTTAGGGTTGGAGCAAGAATTGAGGGGTTTCCACTATTTGCCAACTTTGGGGGTCTAAAAATTGGGGTCTAAAAAATCACTTTTGTGGAAATAAAAAAAGACTTTTTATTTTCACGGCTCTGCGTTTATAAACTTTTGTGAAGCGCTTGGGGGTTCAAAGTGCTCACCACACATCTAGATAAGTTCATTAGGGGGTCTATTTTCCAAAATGGGGTCACTTGTGGGGGGTTTCCACTGTTTAGGCCCATCAGGGGCTCTGCAAGCGCAACATGATGCCCGCAGACCATTCCATCAAAGTCTGCATTCCAAAATGGCACTCCTTCCCTTCCGAGCTCTCCCATGCGCCCAAACAGTGGTTCCCCCCCACATATGGGGTATCGGCGTACTCAGGACAAATCGCATAACAACTGTGCGGGTATGATTTCTCCTGTTACCCTTGTAAAAAAATAAAAATTTGGGGGCGAAAAGATCATCTTTGTGGAAAAAAATAGATTTCTTATTTTCACGGCTCTACGTTATAGACTTCTGTGAAGCCCTTGGGGGTTCAAAGTGCTCACCACACATCTAGATAAGTTCCTTAATGGGTCTAGTTTCCAAAATGGGGTCACTTGTTGGAGGGTTCCACTGTTTAGGCACATTAAGGGCTCTCCGAACGCAACATGGCATCCGATCTCAATTCCAGCCAATTCTGCGTTGAAAAAGTCAAACGGCGCTCCATCCCTTGCGAGCTCTGCCGTGTGCTGAAATAGTGGTTTACCCCCACATATAGGGTATCGGCGTATTCAGGAGAAATTGTACAACAAATTTTGTGGTTGATTTTCTCTTTTAACACTTGTGAAAATAAAAAAAATTGGTTCTGAAGTAAATTTTTTGCAAAAAAAAGTTAAATGTTAATTTTTTCCTTCCACATTGCTTTAGTTCCTGTGAAGCACTTAAAGGGTTAATAAACTTCTTGAATGTGGTTTTGAGCACCTTGAGGGGTCTAGTGTTTAGAATGGTGCCACTTTTGGGTATTTTCTGTCATGTACACCCCTCAAAATGACTTTAAATATGATGTGGTCCCTAAAAAAAATGGTTTTGTAAATTTTGTTGTAAAAATGAGAAATCGCTGGTCAACTTTTAACCCTTATAACTTCCTAACAAAAAAAATTTTGCTTCCAAAATTGTGCTGATGTAAAGTAGACATGTGGGAAATGTTATTTATTAAGAAATTTGTGTGACACATCTCTGATTTGAGGGCATAAAAATTTAAAGTTTTAAAATTGCAAAATTTTCAAAATTTTCGCCATATTTCCATTTTTTTCATAAATAAACACAAGACTTATCGAAGAAATTTTACCACTAATATGAAGTACAATATGTCACGAAAAAACAGTCTTAGAATCAGCGGGATCCATTAAAGCGTTCCAGAGTTATAACCTCATAAAGGGACAGTGGTCAGAATTGTAAAAATTGGCCTGGTCATTAAGCTGCAAACTGGCTCTGTCGCTAAGGGGTTAAAGCAAACTGAAAGCATGCTTGAGGCATAGTCGCTCTTGTCTTCACTGACTAAATGCCATGGATGTTTTATTTTGTCTTTTAGGCAGAGCAGCTCTACAGAAGCGAGTTATGGCCTTACTTAGAAGAATAGAACATCCAACAGCTGGAAACACAGAGGTAAGGTATTCATTGCTGGCAAACAGTTCTCCTTTTTTGTGTTTGAAATGTATAGGTTATTATAGATCTCGAGTAACATTTCTAAATATTGCAATATGTCTTACTTTTTAGGCATGGGAAGACACACATGCAAAGTGGGAGCAAGCAACAAAGTTAATCTTAAACTTCCCAAAGGCTAAACTGGAAGATGGTCAGGTAGAGAAATGTTTGATGGATTTTTTTTGTGCAAGTTTGAAAATAGAATTGAATCCAACCTCTGTGTAAAGCCACTATTAATCTACTTAGTTGCTTAAAGAAGCTGCCCAATGCACTTTTGTTACTTTGAAATATTTGTGTTTAGTGTCAGTGTGTTAATATAGTCTTCTGCCACCTCCTTCTCCGCTGTCGAGCGCTTTTCCGCTCCTGTTCTCAGTGACGTCACCACTCTTCCTAATATCCAGGTCACACTATGCATTAACTGGAAATAACTTTTACAATGTAAGTCTGTAGAGCCTGGTTCTGACACTCCATAGGCTTATGTTGTTAAAAGCACTTCCAGGTCTCACACGGTGCAGTGTGAGCGAGAGAGAGTCTGAAGAGCGGGGATGTCACTGAAAAGAGGACCTGAGTGGCGCTGAATTCCAGAGAAGTTGGTGTTTGAGTTTATTAACACAGTTGACAGTACACTACATGCAGAGGTTTTGCAAGAAAAAAAGGTTATGGGAAGGCTTCTTTAGGCAAATTACAAAATCTCTAAATTCAGAATCCATATTTATGATTTACTTTGATCTTCTGTATTAGTTAATATTCCACTTGTCAAAGAAATCTTGCTGGGGTTGCTAACGTTTTATTACATAGGGCTTTGGTTAAATAGGTTTGATTTTTCGTAATATTAATGACACATTGGGCTACAAAATGACATATCCTTAGGCCATCAAGTTGTGATCAGCGGAGATCTGGAGCACCTATGATCATGAGGTTGAGGCTTTTTCAGATGTCCATGATATTCGGTCTGAAGTCGGATCGCACTATACGAACTGGCCACTCATCTGACCGAAGCGTGACGGCTTCATAGAAATATGTGAAGCTGTCCTGCTTGGGTCAGATGTGCGGCCAATCCGTGCATTGTGATCCAACATCGGACCTATTATCATGGACATCTGAAAGAGCCCTGACACTGTGATCAGAATGCAGCCCTACCAATCATTGATTATTTGCTTACACTTGTAGAAATACCTCAATGTTAGAAGTGGACAGCCTTTTTATCTTGCTCTTGAATTGTTTCAGAGAATTTCATAGATCGCCTTGTATTCTGTTGGTGAATTTTTAGTGGATGTTTGCCATGTTAGGTTATATGCTGTGTTTCTGCATATGATTCATTTAGTTGACTTTCCCTACAGGTCACAGAAAGTCTTCATAAGACCATTGTGAAGAGGAGAATGTCTCATGTGAGTGGCGGCGGATCTATTGATCTTTCTGATACAGACTCTCTTCAGGAGTGGATTAACATGACTGGGTTTCTTTCTGCCCTTGGTGGAGTATGTCTGCAGCATCGCAGTAACGTCGGACTTGTCACATACAGTCCGCCCATGGGCCCTGTAAATGAACGCAAAGGTTCTGTCATCTCAATGGTGTCTACTGAGGGAAACCCTGAAACCCCTGTTAGCAAGTTTCTTGACCGGCTTCTGTCTCTGATGGTGTGCAACAATGAGAAAGTTGGTGTGCAGATACGAACAAACATTAAAGACTTGGTCGGCTTGGAATTAAGTCCTGCGTTGTACCCAATGCTGTTTAACAAAATGAAGAACAATATCAGCAAGTTTTTCGACTCCCAAGGGCAGGTAAGGAGACGAGGCTAATGTCTTTTACACGTGTGCATGTTTAAATTTTAGTTTGGCAGTCTATCGGAGAAAGCAACAGTCCATCTGTCAGCAGCCTGCTTATGCCTGCACTTTCGCATCTCCCTTTGGGTCTCTAGTTAAACTGCTGATATAATGAGGTTTCCTGTTCTTTGCATTATAGGTTTTGCTTAACGACACCAATACCCAGTTTGTCGAACAGATAATTACCATTCTTAAGAACCTGCTTGATAACCACACAGAAGGCAGTCCAGAACATCTAGGACAAGCGAGTCTTGAGACAATGATGTTAAACCTTGTCAGGTAATCAGGGTATAACTTAAAGGGATTGTCCATATTTTATTGCACTTTATTTTTTTTAAAGTGAATTTGTCGTCAGGAGCCATATTTTTTAAGTAGGCTCTCATGTTAATTGAAAAATAACGGCGCTTGCTTGCCCAGAACGAATGCTACCTGAACTCAAGCCTGCACTGAATCTGAGCGCTGCCAGTCTCAGAAATTGTCACATGCTGACATACAGGCTGAGTTCAGGCCGCATTTGCTTTAGTAAAGGGAGTGCTGTTAGTCAAAAGTAAGGAAGTCCCCAAAAAATGCAAATTGAGGTTGCGTAATGGTGCACTGTTCTCTAAGCCGTGCCAAGGGTGCACCGCGAAGCCTCCTCTGTTGTATTTGAATTAAAAGTAATTTTCTCAGGCACCTTATCACTAATGTGTACAGTTCTACTATGGTTTTTCTAGAGGCCAAGCAGGGCTGTGGAGTCGGAGTCGTGGAGTCGGAGTCGGTGCTCATTTTGGTGGAGTCGGAGTTGGAGTCGGTATAAAATGGACCGACTCCGACTCCTAAAATATATAATAAATTGGGTACAGTAATTCAATGCAGGATGTGCTGAATATTTTTTCATAGGAGTTTGGGAAAGTTATGAAATGTCCTATAAATGGCTGTTATATTCCTGATCTAAGGCTACATTCACACACAGCGTTTTTCCTGTGTTTTTTGAGGATACGTTTTTCAGCTGCAAAAGCTGATCATCTTTTTTAAAAAACTGCATCACCTGAAAGGTTTTTGAGCTCATAGATAATGTTTTCAATAGCAAAAGCAGATTAGAAATCTGCTCTATCTATCCATTTATCCATATCTGTCTATCCATATCGTATCTGTACCAAAAAGAATGAAAACCGGGTAGTACACCAATATATATTCTGTTCTATCTAAATATCTTGATTATTGGATCATAAAAATGATTAAATGTCTGAGGTTCACATTGTACTACAATAAATTTTTCACTTAAATATAAGCAATATGTGTGGTAGTCGGAGTCGCGGAGTTGGAGTCGGAGTCGGTGTAAGGTAAATTGAGGAGTCGGAGTCGCAGGTTTGGCTTACCGACTCCACAGCCCTGAGGCCAAGTCCCCTGTATCACTGTAGAGCCGGTTAAATATGCATTTTTGGGTTGATACTCTTTATCAAACCACTTTGGAAAATCTTGTCAATGTTTTTCTTTTCGTTATATACACTGCTCAAAAAAATAAGGGGAACACTAAAATGCCACATCCTAAATATCACAGAATGAAATATTCCAGTTGCAAATCGTTAATCATTACAAGGTGAATTGTGTTGACAAAAATAAAACAAAAATGATCAATGTAAATGAAAATTAATATACCATGGAGGTCTGGTTTTGGAATGATACTCAAAAAGGCTGATCCAACTTCGGTGGAAATGCCTCAAGATAAGGAAATGATGTTTATTAGTGTGTGTGGCCTCCAAGTGTCTGTATTGCCTCCGTACAACCCCCAGGCATGCTCCTGATGAGGCAGCGAATGTTCTTCTGAGGGATCTCCTTCCAGAGCTGGATTAAAGCATCAGTCAGCTCCTGAACAGTCTGTGGTGCAACATGGCGCTGGTGGATGGAACGAGACAGGATGTCCCAGATGTGCTTGATTTGGATTCAGGTCTGGGGAACGGGCGGGCCAGTCCATAGCATCAATGCTTTCATCATGCAGGAACTGCAGACACACTTCAGCGACATGAGGCCTAGCATTGTCATGCATCAGAAGGAACCACGGGCCCACTGCACCTGCTTATGGTCTCAGAATAGGTCTGAGGATCTCATCCTGGTACCTAATGGCAGACAGGCTACCTCTGGCGTGCACATGGAGGGCTGTGCGACCCTTCAAAGAAATGCCTCCCCACACCATTACTGACCCACTGCCAAAACCAGTCATACTGGAACATGTTGTCACTCCTGTCCCATGTGCTCAGTGTGAATCTTCTCTTATCCGTGAAAAGCACAGAGCGCCAGTGTTGAATCTGCCAATATTGGTGTTCTCTGGCATATGCCAATCGCCCTGCACAGTGTTGGGCAGTAAACACCCACTCGTGGACATCTGGCCCTCCTACCACCCTCATGGAGTCTGTTTCTCACAGTTTGAGCAGACACGAATGTTAGTGGCCTGCTGCAGTTCATATTGCAGGGCTCTGGCACTGCTCCTCCTGTTCCTCCTTGCACAAAGATAGCGGTCCTGCTGCTGGGTTGTTGCCCTCCTACGGGCCCCCTCCACTTCTCCTGGTGTACTGCCCTATGACCTGGTATCTGCTTCATGCTCTGGACACTGTACTGATAGATACAGCTACCCTTTTCACAACAGCTCGCGTTGATGTGCTATCCTGAATGAGCTGCACTACCTGAGCAACTTCTGTTGGTTGTAGACACCGCCTCATCCTACGGTACAGTACCTCTGGTGGTGAGCGCAATGACAAAATGCAAAAGTGACCAAAACAGACAAAAAAAGATGACAACAGAGAAATGGTCTGTGATCACCCCTTGCAGAACCACTCCTTTTATGGGGGTTGTCTTGCTAACTGCCTATCATTTGTACTTGTTTGTTCCATTTGCACAACAGCAGGAGAAATTGATTCACAATCAGTGTTGCTTCATAACTGGACTGGTTGATTTCACAGAAGTGTGATTGACTTGAAGTTACATTGTGATGTTTGTGTTCCCTTTATTTACTCTGTCGCCTCATTGGGGGACACAGAACCATGGGTGTTATGCTGCTGTCCACTAGGAGGCGACACTATGCATAATCTGAAAAAGATTAACTATGGCTCCTCCTCTGCAGTATACACCCCTGGACGGCGTCAGCCTTCTCCAGTTTTTGCTTAGTGTCGCATAGGAGGCACATCTAAAGATTTTTTTCCCTTTTTTAATTTTTTTCCGTTTTTTCCTGACAGACTACAGATGAAGAAAAGTGGGTCTCCTGCGAGACCCCCGGCATGGCTCCTTCCTCGGCCCCTATTATAGGGTGCCCGGTTGAAGTTGAGGTGGCTATTCCCCATGTCGCTCCTTCCCCAGTCCCTCGGGTACTGGTTCGAAGTCGAGACCCCCCTCCTTCCCCAATTCCCTTGGGTTCTGGGTTGAGGTCGAGGCAAGGATGAAGCCCCCTGATTGTGACAGCAGCACCCTCCCTAATCCCCCTCTGGGGGCATTAGGTTGAGACCCCTCAGGTAGGGCCTGTACAAGGCAGCATTCTGCGGCTCCAAAGCCAGGGACCTCCAGCCCAGCTGCGGGCTCCTGTAGGGGCCGGGGGAGAGTGCATGCAGGCATAGCACACACAGACACAGGACTCCTGTGCCCCGGTCTCTGCGGCAGCGCCAGCTCCATAGCGCTTCAGGGGGACCCCTCGCAGGGCCCCGCTCCTGTTACTTGTCCCACCGCTATCCTGCCTTTAGATCCGGGGGGGTCTGGTTCAGATCCAGCCCCCTCCCGGACATCCGCGCCGGCCTGGAGCCCTTCTGGACATCAGACTTCAAATTTCGGCCTAGCTGAAGCCGCCGCCTCCTCCCCGCCCCCCGGATGACAAATATGACACCTTACAGTGTCATAGAAGGGGCGGATCGAGACAGGGCGCGTTTTTACATAGCTCTGCGCGCCCTTTTCAGCTCTCTGCCCCCCTTCCTCTTCCTCCTCGTCCTCTCAGCGGCCATTTCTGGGTCAGAATTGCTGCAGGAGAAGGCATTGTGACATCAGCAGCACGTCAGCCAGTCTCTGGGGGGCACAGGACTGTGAATCTATGGCGCTGGACCTAGGGGCACACTGGTGTTGGGTAAGATCACAGCTGGGTTTTCTTACTCGGCTGTGAATCCATATTCCCTTTAAGGCTCCCCTATAGGTTTCCTCTGCATAGCCACCCCTGTAGGGCCCTCTGCATAGCCAGTCCTTCTGCATTCGGTGCACTATGCCGGGCTCAAGGTACAAGAGAACCAGGCAGGACTGCTTTTATGCATTCTGCACAGCCTGTAAAACCACTCTCCCCAGTGGCAGCATGTACCCGCACTGCCGGGATTGTATCCAAAATACTGGGTCAGAACCCCAAGAGGCTCCTACCAATGCTTCAGCGTCTGCTACCACGCCAGAATGGGCTACTCAAATGTCGCAGTCTATGACGCAGTCCATAGATAACCTGACCTCCACATTACTCCAGGCTCTGCAGAATCATTTCTCGGCTATGAGCGTTACCCAGCAAAGGGACAGCTCCACAGGTCGCGTTCATCTGCGTCATCCCATAGCACACGGTCATCCCCCTCTAGGGAGAGACACCGTAGTTCCAGGTCACCTAGACCGTCCCCTCCTAGGGACAGACAACGCAGATCTCCACAGAGATCCCCGACCACAGGAGACCTCCGCCTCAGCGATACGCAGGATTCGTAAGGCATCTGTGACTCCGACTCAGGCAACGAAACGGAGAGGTCTCTGGTCCCCGGTACCCCTAGCAATGCAGCGCTAGTTGAGGACATTATCTCTTCCATCCATCGGGTGCTGGACATTTCTGATCCACCCCCGGAATCCCCAGAACACAAGATTTGCTTTGAAGGTGTTCTGAAACCGCCTAAGGTCTTCTCTAATCACCCGGAATTTCAGGCGATACTTACTAAACAGTTTTCGCAGCCCGAGAAGAAATTCACCAATCGCAAATATTTGGAGGCAAGGTACCCTTTCCCACAGAAGGACACCAAGGAGTGGACAGATCCGCCCGAAGTGGACCCTCCAGTCTCTAGGCTAGCAGCACAGACCCTCCTGTCACTGTCGGATAGCTCAACCCTTAGAGACGCAGCAGACCAGCAGGTAGAACGCATGGCTCGTTCAATTTTCGAAGCGGCAGGGGCCTCCCTGGCTCCCACGTTCGCTTCAGTCTGGGCGGCCAAAGCCATTCTGGCTTGGGCCAAAAATTTGCAGGATGGCCTCCAAGCTTCCAATCCTGAGCTGTCGGACCAAGCGGTTCAAATAGCAGTGGTAGCAGATTACATGCTTCATGCAGCTCTGGATTCCGCAAGAGGTGTAGCGGGAATAGCATCAAACGCCATCACAATCCGGCGTATCCTTTGGCTACGGGAATAGAAAGAGGACGCGGCCTCGAAAAAGTCCCTCACACACCTCCCGTACCTCGGTGGGCGACTTTTCGGTGAAAAGTTGGACACAATGATATCCATTGCCACTGGGGGGAAGAGTACCTCTCTCTCTCAACTATAACCTAAACGCACGTTCAAAAGGTGTAACCAAACACTATTCCGATCCTTTCGGAATTCTCCAGGTTGGTCCATCTCGCGTCCAGCACAAAATCGTAACCGCTCTCCATGCAGGGACGACCCATGGGCGGCGCAGAGGCCGGAAAGGACCTGGCAGCTGAAAGCAGGCCAGGCAAAGCCCAAAGGAGGAAAACCTCAGACTTTCTCCTCATCATGACTCACGAACTCCGGAAGACACCCCACCCGTAGGCTGACGACTTTTAGTCTTTCAGCAAGTCTGGCTGCCTATTACAGAAGACAGGTGGGTCAAGGAAATAGTGTCTTCCGGATACAAGATAGCGTTCACTTCCAGCCCACCAAACCGGTTCTTCCTCTCTGTTCCCCCAAAGCCGCCAGACAAGGCTCGTGCCTTTCGCCTCGCGGTTTCCTTCCTCCTTCAAGCAGCAGTTATAGTATGGGTTCCTGCAACCGAGCGCTTCCGAGGGTTCTACTCCAATCTATTTGTAGTCCCCAAAAAAGGAGGCAGCGTACGGCCCATACTGAACCTGAAATAACTCATCAAATATGTACGGGTTTGTCATTTCCGCATGGAGTCCCTTCGGTCCATCATTGCGTCCATGGAGCAGGGAGAATTTCTTGCCTCCATAGACATACAGGACGCATACCTGCACATACCGATTGCTCCCGCCCATCAGAAATTTCTCAGGTTCGCTATCGACCAGGATCACTACCAGTTCGTGGCTCTCCTGTTCGGACTCGCCACGGCTCCCAGGACGTTTACAAAAATCATGGCAGCCACCATTGACGTTCTACACTCCAGAGGCATAGTAGTCGTTCCATACCTTGACGACCTTATCATCAAGGCTCACACCTTCAAGGACTGCGAGGTCAGCGTTTCAATCACAATCAACACTCTGAGTTGCCTGTGCAGGTTTGTCAACTTGCAAAAGTCATCGACTACCCCGAGTCAGTCTGACATTCCTGGGGATGCTATTCGACACCTCCAGGGGTCTGGTGCTCCTTCCCAGGGACAAGGCACTGGCTCTCCATCTGGGAGTTCGCATACTCCTCCGCAGTCCCCCCCGATCTCTCCGGTTTGCCATGAGAGTCCTCGGCAGGATGGCAGCAGCAATGGACGCGGTACCATTTGCCCAGTTTCACCTCAGACCCCTTCAACTAGCCATCCTCAAGTCTTGGGACAGGAATCCTTTCTCCCTCGACAGGGAGTTCCGGCTACTTTCTCCCTCGACAGGGAGTTCCGGCTAACATCGAAAACAAGAAGGTCCCTGCACTGGTGGCTCAAGCCAACCTCGCTTGCAAGGGGAAAATCCTTTCTCTCAGGTCAATGGAAGGTTCTGACCACTGACGCAAGCCTGACAGGTTGGGGTGCGGTGCACCTACATCACAGGGCACAAGGCAAAGTCGTCAACACTGGAAGCGACCATGCCCATCAACGTCCTGGAGATTCGGGCCATCTTCCTGGCACTGAGAGCCTTTCATCACTTGCTGGCAGCCTCTCATATCAGAATACAGTCGGACAATGCCACGGCGGTGGCATATGTGAATCACCAAGGCGGAACCCGCAGTACCCAGGCGATGAGGAAGTGGCACATATCCTCCACTGGGCAGAAGACACGAGGTCAGTACTCTCTGCGGTCCACATTCCGGGTGTGAACTGGGAAGCCGACTTCCTCAGCAGACAAGGAATGGACTCTGGGGAGTGGTCTCTCCATCCCGAAATTTTTCACCAGATCTGCCGTCGCTGGGGGACCCAGGACGTGGACCTAATGGCATCCCATCTCAATGCCAAGGTCTCCAACTTCATGGCCAGGACACGCGATCCGCGGTCGCTCGGAGCAGTTGCCCTGGTTCAGGACTGGACCCAGTTCCAGCTTCTGTACATTTTTCCACCCCTCCCTCTGATCTCCAGAGTCATGAGGAATATCAAACAAGAGGGAGTTCCAACCATCCTGATCGCGCTGGCCCAGACGTACATGGTGCGCCGACACTTTACAACTTACAGCAGACGCCCCCTGCCGTCTCCCTGACCGTCCCGATCTTCTGTCACAAGGCCCGTTCTACCACCAGAACTCCGGGGCTCTCAATTTGACAGCGTGGCCCTTGAGACCTGGGTTCTCACCCAGGCAGGGCTCTCACCGGACGTCATTAAGACCATGATCAGGGCACGGAAGCCTTTTTTTTACCTGGTGCGAATCTCGCGGCCAGATTCCACTCCCTTATTCCCTCCCAAAGGTACTTGGTTTTCTTCTTTCGGGCCTGGACGCCAGGCTATCCCTAGGCTCGTTTAAGAGCCAGGTGTCAGCGCTCTCAGTGCTTTTCCAGAGGCGCATTGCTAACAAGCCGCAAGTAAGGACTTCTCTCCAAGGAGTTTCCCGATTAGTTCCCCTTTACAAACGTCCACTGGAAATGTGGGACCTCAACCTGGTAATGACAGCATTGCAGTCACCACCTTTCGAACCCCTTAAGGAAGTCCCACTTCACATTCTATCACAGAAGGTGGTTTTTCTGGTGGCAATCGCCTCGCTACGCAGGGTGTCTGAATTGTCAAACGGCCCTTCCTAGCCTTTCACCAGGACAAGGTGGTTCTCCGTACAGACCCATCCTTCCTTCCGAAGGTTGTGTCCAACTTCCACCTCAATGAGGAAATTTCACTGCCATCCCTTTGCCTGGTTCCGGTTCATAGCGTGGAGAAGGCTCTGCATACGCTTGACCTCGTCAGGGCATTGCGTATATGTGTCTAGGACTGCGCCCTTCCGGAAGTCTGATTCCCTTTTCCTTCTTCCGGAAGGCGTTCGCAAGGGTCTGCCAGCTTCCAAAGCTACCCTTGCCAGGTGGATCAAGTCCACCATACATGAGACCTACCGCCTTAACAATTCTCCTCTTCCGGCCTTTATCACGGCACACTCTACGCGGGCAGTAGGGGCCTCCTGGGCCATTCGGCACCAGGCTTCGGCACAACAGGTGTGTAAGGCGGCCACTTGGACTAGCCTACACACGTTTTCGAAACACTGCAGAGTTCATACCCAGTCCTCAGCGGACGCGAGCCTGGGTAGATGGGTTCTGCAGGCGGTGGTGCCCCAAGTTTAGGGACCTGTCAGCACAATATTCGTCCCTTGCATCCCACCCAGGGACTGCTTTGGGACGTCCCATGGTTCTTTGTCCCCCAATGAGGCGACAGAGTAAAGGAGATTTGTGTACTCACCGTGAAATCTTTCTCTTAGCCTCTAATTGGGGGACACAGCTCCCACCCTGTTGCCCTAACGGGCCGTTGTTATGGTTGAGTTCTCATATTGTTCTTTGAGCTCGTACATAGTGGCCTTCTTACAGGCATGGTTATGTTGTTTCTGTTATGTTCCTCCTAATGCTTTTGCACCAAACTGGAGAAGGCTGACGCCGTCCAGGGGTGTATACTGCAGAGGAGGAGCCATAGTTAATCTTTTTCAGATTTTCAAAAAATTTCGGGATGGAGAGACCACTCCCCCAAGTCCATTCCTTGTCTGCTGAGGTAGTCGGCTTCCCAGTTGTCCACACCCAGAACGTGGACCGCAGAGAGTACCGACCTCACGTCCTCCGCCCAGTGGAGGATATGTGTCACTTCTTTCATCGCCTGGATGCTGCGTGTCCCGCCTTGATGGTTCACGTATGCCACCGCCGTGGCATTGTCCGACTGTATTCTAACATAAGAGGCCGCCAGCAAGTGATGAAAGGCTCTCAATGCTAGGAAGATGGCCCGAATCTCCAGGACGTTGATGGGCATGGTCGCTTCCATTGGTGACCACTTGCCTTGTGCCCTGTGATGTAGGTGCACCGCACCCCAACCTGTCAGGCTTGCGTCGGTGGTCAGAACCTTCCATTGACCTGAGAGAAAGCATTTTCCCCTTGCAAGCGAGGTTGGCTTAAGCCACCAGTGCAGGGACCTTCTTGTTTTCCATGTTAGCCGGAACTCCCTGTTGAGGGAGAAAGGATTCCTGTCCCAGGACTTGAGGATGGCCAGTTGAAGAGGTCTGAGGTGAAACTGGGGAAATGGTACCGCCTCCATTGCTGCTGCCATCCTGCCGAGGACTCTCATGGCAAACCGGAGAGGTCGGGGGGGATTGCGGAGGAGTATGCGAACTCCTAGACGGAGAGCCAGTGTCTTGTCCCTGGGGAGGAGCACCAGACCCCTGGAGGTGTCGAATAGCATCCCCAGGAAGGTCACGTCCCTGCCTCCCTCACAGCCCTCTGGCAGAAAGCATGGAAGCCATTCAAGCAGCAGTCGCCCCAGCCGCAGGTCGGGGCACTCCTCAAGGTCCAAAGAGCGCGGGTCAGGTGCTCCGACGCAGCCTCCAAATCCGGTACCCTTGATTACGGGTGGTGAGTGATCTTCGTGAATGTCAGCAGTATATTAATAGGGGGTTTTTCTATTGTATGCTTCACCCTGTAGGAAAGGCCCAGAAAAGCAGGAAGCAAGAAGAACAATAGGGATTGTGCTATATGTAAATCTCCCCTAGCAAGAGACTGGCAAAAAGATCTCTGTGCTTCGTGCATTCAGCGGACTATGGCGGAGGAAGCGCCTAGTTTCGCAGCCAATCTAATATCTGCCCTCAGGTCAGAAATGGAAGGCTCAATTAAGTCCTTATTGAAAAAAGGGAAAAAAAGCAGGAAGGATTTCCCTAGTTCCCCCTCAGATTCCGCATCAGTATCATCTCAGGCGGAAAAATCATCCTCCTCAGACTCCTCAGATAGTGACACAGGGGGTAAGCCATGTTTCCCTGTAGAAGATACAGATGCCCTCCTAAAGGCCATTAGAACCACAATGGGCCTACAGGAAGAAAGGGCGGCTAAAACCCTAGAGGACGTCATGTTTGGGGGGCTTCAGGAGAGGAAAAAACGAACCTTTCCAGTAAACGCGAAAATCCAGGCGCTTATTGAGAAGGAGTGGAAAAAGCCTGAAAAATCGGGGGCCCTTCCATCCGCTTCTAAGAGGCGATACCCCTTTGAATACAAGGATACGGAAATATGGGACAAAGTCCCAAAAATAGATGCAGCGGTGTCCAGGTCTTCCAAAAGGTCGGCCCTGCCCTTGGAAGACGCAGGGGTTCTTAGAGACCCGCTAGACAAAAAAGCGGACTCATATTTGAGGCACGCATGGGAAGCGACAGCAGGAGGTCTTAAGCCGGCGATAGCGGGCACCTGCACGGCACGCTCCCTCATGATCTGGCTGCAGCAGTTAGAAGAGAAGCTGGCGTCAAGAGTCCCAAGAGAGAAGATCTTATCAGACATGTATCTCTTGCACGGGGCAGCGGCTTTTCTGGCAGATACCTCGGCGGACTCTATGCGATTAACAGCCAGAGCAGCGTCACTATCAAATGCTGCTAGACGCGCGTTATGGCTTAAGGGCTGTCCGGGTGACCTTCAGTCCAAGGCCAAATTGTGCTCTCTCCCCTGCGATGGCCGATTCCTGCTCGGCAAGAACTTGGACGATATTCTGGAGAAAGCAGGCGATAAGAAAAAAGGCTTCCCCAGATTCCCTATGGATCAGAGGAGACAGCCCTTTCGGAGGGGGAGATTCAATAGAGGGCGTCCTCCCGCTGACAGAAGAAGATGGGAGGATAAAAAGAAGAAAGAATCAGGGTTTATGTTTGGTGGAGGCACCTCCACCTCCAAAAAGTCACCACAGTGACGCCAGTATTCCAGTAGGAGCGAGATTGGCACTCTTTTTCCAGGCCTGGGAAAAGATCTCCTCCAACACCTGGATTCTGAGCATCCTAAAAGAAGGCCTGAAAATCCCCTTTATTCGTCAGCCAAAATCCGTGGTCGTCATCACACCTATCAGGAAGATGACCGAAGAACAACTGGCCTTAGAAACAGAAATCCTGAGCCTGATAGACAAGCGGGTACTGTCCGAGGTGCCACGCTTACAGGAAGGAAAGGGGTTTTATTCACCCCTTTTCCTAATAAAAAAACCGGATCAGTCATTCAGGACAATCATAAATCTCAGACGCCTCAATCTATGGATAAAGAACCCGACCTTCAAGATGGAATCAGTAACTACGGCAGTGAAGCTGCTACATCAAGATTGCTTCATGGCCGTAGTCGATTTAAAGGATGCGTATTACCACATCCCTATCCATCCAGATTACCAGAAATACCTGAGGGTAGCGCTTTATATTCAGGGCACACTAAGGCACTTTCAGTTCAGGGCTCTTCCATTTGGCATATCCATAGCCCCGAGGGTCTTCACCAAGGTCATAGCGGAAGTGACAGCCTTTCTCCGGATTCACGATACGGTCATAATACCATACCTGGACGATTTTCTTATAGTGGGCAGTTCAGAGGACCACTGTACAGCACAGCTGACTCAGGTGATCAACACCTTGCAAGAGTTAGGGTGGATAGTCAATTTCAAAAAATCAAAATTACAACCCCTAAAGAAACAGACCTTCCTAGGATTTATACTGGACTCAGAAAGGCAAGAGTGTCTGCTCCCAGAGTCCAAGATAGAGAAGGTGCAAAATCTGGCCTTGGCGGGCCGAAACCAACCATGTATGACATTAAGAAAAGCAATGTCCCTGCTAGGTACCCTAACATCCTGTATTCCGGCGGTCAGGTGGGCTCAGTTTCACACCCGGCAACTCCAGGGGGAGATACTAAGAGCACAAAGATCGCTAAGAGGGCGTTTGGAAGGAAAGCTGGAGCTTTCCTTAAAAACCAGAGACTCTCTCAACTGGTGGCTGAACGAGACAAATCTGACCTTAGGAATACCATGGGACAAACAGGCGACAGATATAATTTTAACAGATGCAAGCTCCTCGGGTTGGGGGGCACACCTAAGGGGCCTCATAGGTCAGGGTTCCTGGACACCTCAAGAAAGGAAGGCATCCTCCAACCTGAGAGAACTGTGGGCAGTGGGCAAGGCCCTAAACCACTTCATTCCGCTACTCCAGGGTCAAGATGTACGCATCATGTCAGACAACAAGGTAGCAGTGGCATACATCAACCACCAAGGAGGGACAAGATCACACTCCTTAATGGAAGCAGCAACAGACATTCTGAGCAGGGCAGAGGATCACCTACACTCCGTGACAGCCCTACACATAAAAGGGGCAGAAAACATAGAGGCAGATTTCCTGAGTCGCAATACCCTGAGGCAAGGAGAATGGGCACTAAACCGATCCATTTTTCAAAAGTTAATTCAGCTTTGGGGGGAACCGGTGATAGACCTCTTTGCAAACAAGCACAACAGGCAAACAGAAAGGTTCTGCTCTCTAAACCCAAGGGAAAACCCATGGGCAGTGGACTCATTGCACATCCAGTGGAACTTCAGACAGGCTTACGCGTTCCCCCCAGTAGCTCTGATCCCGACTGTGGTAAGAAAAATCAGAAACGATCAAGCCAGGGTGATTCTAATAGCTCCATTTTGGCCAAAAAGGCCCTGGTTCGCTCTGCTACGGAAGATGTCCCTCTCCGATCCTTGGGTTCTGCCAGAAATCCCGGACCTACTAGTTCAGGGTCCAATATTGCACGCTCAGGTCAAAGGATTCCATCTGACGGCGTGGAATTTGAAAGGTCGCTTTTAATAGATAGGGGGTTCTCCCCTGGGCTGGTGGCCACTCTGCAAAAAAGCAGGAAACCGGTGACTACTAACATCTACGGCAGAACATGGGATAAGTTCCTACAGTTCTTGGGTAAGCCGTTAGGGAAAGAACCCCCGATTAGTGACATCCTAGAGTTCTTACAATCTGGGTTGCAGATGGGGTTAGCAGTAAACACACTTAAGGTTCAGGTGTCGGCACTAGGGGCGCTCTACAATTGCAAACTGGCATCAGATAGGTGGATAGCCAGATTTATTAAATCCTGCCATAGAGCTAGGCCTATTCCAATACCTAGAATAGCCCCCTGGGATTTAAACCTGGTGTTAGAAGCCCTTACAAAAGAACCGTATGAGCCATTACATCAGCTACCCCTAAAGTTTTTGACCCTAAAAACGATCCTGTTAGTAGCCCTCACATCAGCCCGCAGGATAAGCGACTTACAGGCTCTCTCAGTAAATCCTCCTTATACGCAAGTCTTTCAGGATAGGGTAGTGTTAAGAACAGACTCCAGTTATCTGCCCAAGGTAGTGTCAGATTTCCATCGGGGTCAGGAAATTGTTCTTCCATCCTTTTGCGAAAATCCAAAAAATCTGGGGGAGGAAAAATTCCATAGTCTGGATGTTAAAAGAGCTCTTGTAGAATATATATCTGCCACTAGCCAGTGGAGGAGGTCACAGTCCCTATTCGTAGCTTTTCAGGGTGCCAGGAAAGGCTATGGGGTTTCAAAAGGGACTATTGCTAGATGGATCAGGGAAGCCATTAGTGTAGCCTATTCAGCTAGTGGTATCCCGATTCCTGACGGCATCAAGGCTCATTCCACCAGAGCCGTGGCGACCTCCTGGGCTGAAAAGGCAGAGGTATCAATCGAACAAATTTGTAAGGCCGCTACCTGGGCCTCACCTTCAACCTTCTTTAAGCACTATAGATTAAATCTATCCTCCTCTGCTGACTTAACCTTTGGTAGAAGGGTGCTGCAAGCGGTGGTCCCTCCCTAAGGTGTTTCGAAGTCTCCAAAAATCTCTCAGGTGGTGCTGTCATGGGTGAAGGGAAAACCACCATGGTTACTTACCGGTAGCCGGTTTTTCCGGAACCCATGACAGCACCCGTACATTCCCCCCCTTTTTCACTGTATGGTGTGCACAATTAGTAGGGTGTTTTGAGTGTTGTGGTGTTGGATTAAACATGTAACTAACCGGGAAGTCCTCTCAATGCTCTGTAACCCAACTGAAGCGGGGGAGAGGTGCCGCCCCTTATGTCTCAGTAGGTTCCTGTCCTGGCGGGGCGGATCCCTCTCTCAGGTGGTGCTGTCATGGGTTCCGGAAAAACCGGCTACCGGTAAGTAACCATGGTGGTTTCGTTGTCTGAGTTAGTCACATATGCCTTCTGAGTCTTGCGCATTGCTAAGGAGCTCCCTAGCGGGTGAACTAGGGCGGAGGTCTTCTGTGGTCGGGGATCGTTGTGGAGATCCGCGTTGTCTGTCTGTCAGGGGACGATGAAGGTGATCTAGAGCTACCGTGTCTCTCCCTGGAGGGAGACGAACGAGTGCTATGTGAGGACACAGATGAACGTCTGAGACTGTCGGAAGCGGCATGTCCCTGAGACAGGCTGTCCCTTTGCTGGGTAACGTTCATAGCCGAGACATGAGCCTGCAGTAGTGTGGAGGTCGTTATTCATAGACTGTGTCATAGACTGCAACATCTGAGTAGCCGATTCCGGCGTGGTTGCAGGCGCAGAAGCGTTGGTAGGGACGTCTTGGGGTTTGGACCCAGTGTTTCGGGTACAGTCCCGGCAGTGCGGGTACGTGCTGCCACTGGGGAGAGTGGACTTGCAGGCTGTGCAGAATGCATAAAAACAGTCTTGCCTGGTCCTCTTACTTGAGCCCGACATAGTGCTTAGAGGCTGGCTAGCAGGGGCCTTACAGGGGTGGCTGTGCAGAGGGAAGTATAGGGGAACGTTATAGGTAATATGAATTCCCAACTGGGTAAGGGAACCCAGCTGTGATCTTACCCCACCGGTGTGCCCCTAGATCCAGCGCCGACAATTGACGGTCCTGTGCCACCAGAGAATGCGGTGTTGCTTCAGCTATGTTTTCTGCTGCCGCAAGATGGCCACCGGGATTCTGAGGTGGAGGAGGAAGTGGGCGGAGAGCTGAAAAGGGTGCGCTGAGCTATGTAAAAGCGTGCCCTTCCTGCCTCGATCCGCCCCTTCTATGACACTGCAGAGTGTCATTTTCGTCATCTGGGGGGCGGGAATAAGGCGGCGACTTCGGCTAGGCCGAAGCCGCGGCCTAAATTTGAGACCTCCTGCCCAGAAGGGCTCCAGGACGGCGCGGTTGTCCGGGGGGTGGTCGAATTTAACCCAGACCCCCCTGGAAGGGGGTGGTCGGATTTAACCCAGACCCCCCTGGAATGAAAGGAAGGCTAGCGGTGGGGTCATGAGCGCGAACGGGGCGTACACTAAGCAAAAACTTGGAGAAGGCTGACGCCGTCCAGGGGTGTATACTGCAGAGGAGGAGCCAAAGTTAATCTTTTTCCGATTCAGCATAGTGTAGCCTCCTAGTGGACAGCAGCATAACACCCATGGTTGTGTCCCCCAATGAGGCGACAGAGTAAGTTGTCCACTGCTAGGGCAACTTTTTCTCTTACCCTTCGCTTGGCCTCCATAAAATAATAAAGCTTATACGCCATTCCCGCGATGTCAGCACTCCGACTCTCGGGTTTCCCGTGCTGTTGTAGTGATGCCGGCGCCCAATTTGCGCCAGCTTCCATGTCTCTGCCTCATGTCGAATTGAGCAGGAAGAGGAAGTCAGGTATCAACTGCAGCCCGGACTTCCTCTTCATGTTTGATTTGTCCGAAGGCAGAGACAGGGACGCCTGCGCTGATTGGGCGCTGGCATAACGTGTCCCAACAGCAGCACCATATCCCTGAGACCGCGAGTGCCAACACCATGGGAACGGCCCAAGCACATGAGGTAAGTATAGGCTTTATTATTTTATGGGGGCTAAACATTTGGATCAAGAAGGGGTTCTCCCAGTAGTGGATAACCTTTTTAAGAACCGCAGCCGCAGTTCATCTCTAGCTGCATTTTTTTGAGACAGACACCAGCTATTTAATATAGCCGATATTCGTAGCTTGTAGCGAGAGCTTGGTTCCTGAGCTGCAATCAAGTACATGATTCAGTTGGATAGGTCATCAATAACCGATCACTGGAAGTATGCTTAGGTCATAAGATGTATCCAGATCCTTATAATGAACACACACTGAACATGGACAAAGCCGTTGTGAAGATAGGCTGGTGAGCTTTGGTTTACGTTTCAATTGTAATCCTGTCATTGATGATACAGAGACTGCTGTAAACGCTTTTTTAAAAAGCACAGCAAGACAGCAAGTATAAGTCTGTCATTAGGTTTAGTGGTCAGTGTGATACATACCTATGTATCCCAATGGTTACTTTTTTTTTGTTTTTTTGAGAAGTTCAGTGGGTGTTAATTTGTCCTTTTCAATCTTTCTATGTTTTAGCACTTGTTAATAGATCTAAATCAGACATTTATATGCAATCTTATTTGCGAAGCAATGTTTTTATAGGTATGTTCGTGTGCTGGGGAACATGGTGCATGCCATTCAGGTCAAGACAAAGCTTTGTCAACTGGTTGAAGTGATGATGGAACGAAGGGACGATCTTTCATTCTGTCAAGAAATGAAATTCAGGTGGGTACCCTATTTATATTTATACTGCAGTAAAACTTCAGACAGGCTTCTGGGCACATTGTGAAGAGGATACATGTACTAATAAATGCTCTGTCTAGAGACTGCTTGCTGGCTTTTATTACTCTGTAGCTGCTTGATACTACCTTAAAGGGGCTGAATAGGACTTTAAAAACCTTTCCTTAGCAACTTTTAGGCTGTGTGCACACATTGCGGATTCTGCTGCGTTTCCGCAGCTGTTTTGGCCCTGCGGAAACGCAGCAGTTCTGCAGACATGGTACAGTACCATGTAACCCTATGGCTTTTCAAAACCGCTGTGCTCACGCTGCGTTTTTTTCCGCGCGGTTTTGCTGCGGTTTACAAACCGCAGCATGTCAATTGATTGGGCGGTTTCACACCTTTAACATAGTAGAGGTGTGAAACCGCAGGTCACTTTACCTGCGGATCCACGCGGAAAAACCCGCAGGTGAATCTGCAACATGTGCACATAGCCTTAGTAGACTCTTTAGCCGTTGGAAGTCCATAGCTCCAGACACTGATTAGTGGCCATTCTTGGGTACTGCAGCTCTGCTCCCGTTCAGTTGGAAACTATATCGTGTTATTTTCATGAGCCCTCTCCAAAGGCTTTATTCACACTGTATACATAATGTCTCACCAAGGACAACATCTGCAAGGAGTTTGTATGTTCTTCCTGTGTTTGCGTGGGTCTCCTCCGGGTACTCTGGTTTTCTCCCACACTCCAAAAACATACTGATAGGGAATTTAGATTGTGAGCCCCATCGGGGACAGCAATGACAATGTATGAAAAAGGGCTGAGGAATATGTTAGCGCTATATAAAAATAAAAATTATTATTATTAATGTGTCAATAAACCCAAACAAGCAGGCAACACTTTTAATACAAATTTTTTTTGTTTGTTTTAATACATTAATGAAGTGCAGTGTAAATTGTAATGGTTTTCTTTGCTTCTGCTTTTTGCTTTGCTTTTAGAAATAAAATGGTTGAATATTTGACTGACTGGGTAATGGGGACATCCAATCAAGCTGCGGATGAAGATGTAAAATGCCTAACAAGGTACTGAAATTTTCAGCGTTTCTGACACCTGAGTTTGTAAATATCTGCTACATAATGTTATGTCTTCTTCAGGGACCTCGATCAGGCGAGCATGGAGGCTGTAGTGTCTCTTCTTGCTGGCCTACCTCTTCAGCCTGAGGAAGGAGATGGAGTAGAATTAATGGAAGCCAAGTCACAATTGTTCCTCAAGTATGTGTGTTGTATATTGTAACTATATTTCTCTTCGGTGATGTTTTATCCGTACTTTTCACGTGTGCATAACACATCCATTGACATTTCTGCTGGTGTTCATATGTCTGTGATTTGTACACAGATCAAAATCAAGCAACCAAGTCCATGGGTCTTGTTAAAATATTTTTCCATTACAATGGGCAGCAGAAGCCTTTCTTTTCAATAGAAGAAAATCACAGATGTAGCTCTCATGGTAAAAAAAATCTGATTCAAAACAATGATGAACAGTTCAGTGTTATGTTTTTTCCATCCACGTACATGAGAAAAAACTAACATCTGATTAAGGCCTAAACTCTTAGCCTAAAGGTACTGTCACACTTAGCGATGTACCAGCGATCCCCACCAGCGATATGACGCGGTCAGGATCGCTGGTACATCGCTAAGTGGTCGCTAGTGAGCTGCCACACAGGCAGATCTCACTAGCGACATCGCTGGGGACGTGGATCGCTACTTACCTGTCACACCAGGCGATCCTGCGTCCTCCCGCCCGGCTCCACGCGTCGCTCGTCCTCACAGCAGGAAGCGCCACAGGAAGCTGACGACGAGAAACAGTCCTGAACGTTCTCGCGCGATCAGCGATAACCAGCGGGGGAGCCGGTCGTAGGTAAGTATCAGACACAGCGATATCGCTAGCAATATCGCTATAACGTCACTAGTTATAGCGATATTGCTAGCGATATCTCTTAGTGTGACATGCCCTTTATGCTAGTTTCATTGATTAATGTTCCTAACCTCCACATACAAATGTACACTCATTGGAGCATACATCTGTTCTCAAAGGACCCCTCCAGAGCTGACCTATGCCCCTTAAGATCAAAAGAAATGGGCATGTCGAAGTCTAACATGTCCGAGCCTTTGCACCACTGATATCTGCCCTCATATATGGTCAGTCGTGGCCAAGGTTGACTGGTTTGATCACTTATGGCACCAGATCCTTCAAACGCCTGTAGACAAGAAAAAAAAAAAAGGAATCTGTTAATGTTACATAGAGAAAAATGTTTGACTCTTGTCTGAGCTCAATTTATATGATATATAAATATATATTATATATTTATAATCAAAAAAGAGGGCAGCACTACCAAAACTATACAATTGGTGCAAGACCTATTCAGCAGTGTCCAAACATCCGAATTAATAAATCAAGAAAAATAGGCAGCACTCCAAATTAAATGTGAAAAAAGTGGATACTTTACCAATCCTCAGGTGGCGACGTTTCGACGGTGACCCGTCTTGAGGATCCGTAAAGTATCCCTCTTTTTCACATTCAATTTGGAGTGCTGCCTATTTTTCTTGAGAGAGATATATAATATATATATATATATATATATATATTTCATTCATTCAGCATTTTCATCTATTGCTCATAGTGGAGAGATGACCGGCTTCTCCGATGACCAATTCTCGATCTGGATAGCTGAACACGTCCGAATATTTTATGGTTGCCCATGATGTTAAATGGCTGCCATGTAATGTGTATTAAAGGTGTGGCCACAGACAGTGTTTTGGGAATTCTTCTCGGAAGTAGAAGTAGTAGAATGTTCCCTCAGTTTCATACCTAATATATAACTAATAGTTTTAATCTCTTGTTAGGTATTTCACCCTGTTCATGAATTTACTAAATGACTGTAGTGAAGTAGAAGATGATGGGACCCAGACTGGGGGAAGGAAGCGAGGAATGTCACGGCGATTGGCTTCCTTAAGACATTGTACGGTCTTGGCTATGTCAAATCTGTTAAATGCCAATGTAGATAGTGGCCTTATGCACTCAATAGGTGAGTTCTCATTGGGATGCATTGTCTAAAAATGTATCTTATTTTAAAAAGAAACGTTATGCCTTTAGAATGGTTTTTGCCTTTTTTGTGACTGAAGTAGATGAAATATGAAATTTTCCTACTTTTCTGTCTCCTATCAAACGCATTCATTAGCTTTGTGCTGATGAAGCAATATATGGACGGATCCGATTCAGCACATTTGGACTTTTATCAGCACTGGGCAGACATTCTCCTGGGAAAACGCGCAAATAGATAAATGGTCATTTACATTATTCTTGCTCAGCATTGCTTAACTATCCATATCTTCCTGCTAAGTCTTTTTTCCAATATTCCGGTGGCACAAAGTTCAAGTCTGAGGGCCACTTTTTCTACGTAAGGTCATGTGGAGCTTTTTTTTTTCTCATGGCAACCTTTGTATTTCTAGGTCTTGGTTATCATAAAGATCTACAGACAAGAGCTACTTTTATGGAAGTCCTTACAAAAATCCTGCAACAGGGGACAGAATTTGACACGTTGGCTGAAACGGTTTTGGCTGATCGCTTTGAAAGACTGGTGGAATTGGTCACAATGATGGGGGACCAAGGGGAATTGCCTATTGCGATGGCTCTAGCCAATGTTGTTCCTTGCTCACAGTGGGTCAGTTAGTCTTTGTATTTATTTGTATTGCTTTGTGTTTTAACAAAAAGTTTATGTATCTAATACATTAAGCAATAATCAGTTTGGCATTGCCTGTCTGTCACGTAAATGTTTTATATGTAGGGCTGAATATCTGTAGATAACATCTCATGGAGCCTACGGTGGAAGAGATGTCTTGCTAAGTATGCTCAGGGAATTGGGATTATAGTTGAGGCTGAGCTGACCCCAGTCCCTGAACGGTATTTTGGATAACAGTCCTAAAGAGAGTGAATGGAGTGGAAGTGAGCATTCAAATGGGATCATGCAAGCCCTGTTTTCGGGATTGCTATGGATTCCAGTGGTAGGTCACCCAGCCATCAGTAAGTCCTTCTCTTATTTGATAGTGAATAGCTTTGTCCTGAGAAATTTCCCTAAAAGAGGTCATCTCATTAGAGACCAAAGCTTTCAGAATGTGACCTCAACAGCAATGTGAATCATAGTTGGTCCGCATATAGCTTGTAGTATTACACAGTAGCCACTCCACCACTTTTGTAGAAAGACTGTTTTTTGCCTTGTAGTGGTGGGTCCCAAGCATGGGACCCCACAACTTATTATCTTTAAGCCCTAATGTTCATAATGGGCATGGATTGTCTTATGGGACGTGTGTGGATCCTTCTGCTTCCAACTGGTTATGTGCTAGTTATACTTGGCAGTTGGTGTAGCTATGATTTTCAGTTGTTATGCTTGTTAGGAAAATAATTTTACTGTGACTTCCTGATAATTTCTTCAATTTTTATTTGAATCTTCTGTCAAATCTAGTTGGCAGTGAATCATACTGAAAAATATCCATACTTCGTAACTAAAACTGTTATCACATAAGCAACGGCTCCTCAATATCTTAGATGTATATAGGAATAACTTTCATATCCTGCTTTTCCATTTCGTGCAATTTTTTTTTTTTTTTTTTTAATTTTGTTAATCTTGAAATCATAATTATTTTTTCTTTGCTCCATGCAGGATGAGCTTGCACGTGTCCTTGTGACGCTCTTTGATTCCAGACATCTCCTGTATCAGCTTCTCTGGAACATGTTTTCTAAGGAAGTCGAGTTAGCAGACTCCATGCAGACACTCTTTAGAGGAAACAGCTTGGCTAGTAAAATTATGACCTTTTGTTTTAAGGTGTGTATGTCTCCTTTTCATCAGATCTTAGGCTGGTTTCACACTTGCGTTTTTTTGCGCTGCTTTTTAGCGCAAAAAAACGCATGCGTTTTTCCCCTATACTTTAACATGGGTGCTCATATGTGCGCATACATATGCGCACGCGTTTTTTTGCAGTGTGCGTTCGGGCGCACAAAATGCATCCTGTTGCATTTTTTGTGCGTCCGACTTGCCCCCCAAAAAACGCATGCGCACGCAATGCGTTTTTTTGTTTTTTTTTTTTACAGCAAAACACCCATTAAAGTCTATGGGTGCGCATACGTTTACATTAAAAAAATGCACCAAAACCCGCAAAAAAAAGCACACAAACGCATGATGCGGTTTTTTCATGCGTTTGTGTGCGCAAAAAACGCGCAGCAAAAAAAAACGCAATTGTGAAAGTAGCCTTAGCTTTAGTTTTAAAAGATTTATTTGAGACCGCTTAGGGTCAGCCGCCTGGTGTCTGAAAGCACAAAATGACTGTTGAAGATGAGCTCAGGCTCTCTGTGCACCCGTGGCATGTCCAAGAAGTTCAGTGCACTTTCCCACCTGCTTGTTTTCCATCTATCTCTGCTTGCCTCTTGTTTGACAGCTCTGGCTTCAAATAGGAGCAAGAAAAAAGCAGAGATAAATGAAAAACATGTAGGTGGGAAGGGACACTGAACAGTTTGCTCACTCCTAGGGTGCCCTGATTGTGTTGGTTTTGAACAGTCTTTTTCTGCTGGGATCCATACAGATTATCTGAAAAAGGACTTTGTATCCCCTCATGAAAAGTCTGTTTGCCATAAGCATCAGTTTTGTACAATTTTGCTGTGATGCAGGATTCACATGTAACTGCTTACGAGTCATTATACAATATTATAAATCAACAGATGCAAGTGACATCATTTTCTGTAGCCTTAGGCTATGTGCCCACGTTGCAGAAATGCTGCGGAATTGTCCGCAGCATTTCCGCAACTCCCCACCGCGGGTAAAACGCATGTGGAATTCACATGCGTTTTCCCGCAAAACACAAGCGTTTTGCAAGCGTTTTTAGCTTGCAGAACGCTAGCGCTTTTCCAAGCGATTTGAAGCATTGCTTGGAAAAGTGATTTACAGGTTGGTCACACTTGTCAAGCATATTGCCAAGTTTTTTGCAAAGGCAGCATCAATAGTAAAAGATAGAATGTTAAAAATAATTTTCAAAAATAGGGATATACTTACCCTCTGTCTGCCCCCGGACTCCTTAGTGGTGCACGCGGCGCTGCCAGTTCCCAGGGATGCATTGCGCGAATGACCTCTGATGACGTAGCGGTCATGCGACCACGACGTCATCTGGCGTGATTCTTGCAATGCATCCCTGGGAACGGAAGTTGCTGGCAGGGCCGCGTGCACCGCTGAGGACTCCGGGGGCTGACAGAGGGGTAAGTATATCCCTATTTTTTATTTTAGTTCTATTTTTTCAGGAATATGGTACCCAGGGCATGGAGGAGAGTCTCCTCTCCTCCAGACCCTGGGTACCATCTGCACATGAAGCGCTCACTTTACGCGTGGTGGGCATAGCCACATGCGTAAAGTGAGTGTTTCAATGAAATCCGCCGCGATTCCGCAGAATTAATGGACATGCTGCGGATTTTACCGCTATGCGATTCCGCAGTGGAAGAATCCGCAGGATTCGCACAGCAACTGCGGAATCTCATAGGATTGTGTGGGAATGCGTTTTTAAGCGTTTCCGAAGTGGCAAAAAAGGGAGGAAACACTTAAAAAAGCAACGTGGGCACACAGCCTTATTGTGCCGTGTTGGTTTTTTGCTTGGCCTCAGTGTACTTTTAAGATGCATTTCTTTGTGTTCTTTCTTTAGGTGTATGGGGCTACCTACTTACAGAAACTTTTGGAACCACTGCTGAGAGTAATCATTACATCTCCAGAATGGCAACATGTCAGCTTTGAGGTCGACTCTACAAGGTCTGAAATTTTATGAAATTTGTAAAACAGTGGTGGCTACAGAGACCACTTAATTGATATTTGAAGGGCTAGTAGACTTAAGGCCCTGTTACACATAATGATGTCCCAGCTATCCCATCAACGATCCGACATGGATGGGACATCGTTAGGCTGATCGCTAGTGAGCTGTCACGTAGACAGCCCCTCCAGCGATCAGGACCAGCGTGCACGCTGGTATCTAAGGTAAACAGCGGGTTTCTAAGAGCCGTGCGGCTCTTGGATACCCGCTGTTTACCTTTGATACCAGCGTGCACGCTGGGGGCGGTCGCTGATGTGTGTCACACTCAGCGCTGTCACTGGCGAGATCGCTGTGACGTCACAAAATCAGCGATCTCGCCGTGTGTGACAGGGCCTTTAGGCTAAGTTCACATGTGCACTCAGACATTGTTTGTTCCATTTTTGAAATAGACAAGTTGAATTCATATGCAAAAGTGATCCCATGACATGTCTGAATATTGAACTTTAGACACTTAATATTTGTGCTGCCTCCCTTGAATCCCACCTAACTCAATGCTTGCGAAAAACGGGTCATAAAAACATTTACTTTATCAGGATTGTTGTCATCTCTGTGACTCAAATGTTTGCTGGCCTCTAGATTCTAAAAATGTATAATCTATTGAGGCTAGCTCTGGTGATTTTGTGAATATAGAGTTGTGCTCAAAAGTTTACATACCCTGGCAGAATTTTTGCATTCTTGACCTTTTTTCTCCACTCATGGTTAGTGGTTGGGTGAAGCCATTTATTGTCAATCTGCTGTGTTTTCTCTTTTTAAATCATAATGACAACACAAAACATCCAAATGACCCTGATCATAAGTTCACATACCCCATTTCTTAATACAGTGTATTGCCCCCCCCCCCCCCCAACAATGACTGCTTGAAGTCTTTTGTGATAGATGTGGGTGAGGTTCTTTATTTTCTCAGGTGGTAAAACTGCCCACTCTTCTTGGCAAAAAGTCTCCATTTCCTGTAAATTCTTGGGCTATCTAGGATGAACTGCGCACTTGAGATCTCCCCAGATAGGTTCAATGATATTGAGGTCAGGAGACTGAGATGACCACTCTAGAACCTTCACTTTATTCTGCTGTAGCCAATGACAGGTTGACTTGGCCTTGTGTTTTGGATCGTTGTCATGTTGGAATGTCCAAGTACTTCCCATGCGCAGCTGATGATTGCAAATTTGCCTCCAGTATTTGCTCATAATGTGCTGCATTAATCTTTCCTTCAACTTTGACCAAGTTTCATGTGCTTTTGTAGTTCACACATCCCCAAAAACATTAGCGATCCACCTCCACGCTTTACAGTAGAATTGGTGTTGCTTTCATCATAGGCCTTGTTGACTCCTCTCTAAATGTAATGTATATAGTTGTGGCCAAAACATTCAATTTTGGTCTCATCACTCCAGATTACCTTGTTCCAGAAGTTTTGAGGCTTGTCTCTGTGGTGGTTTGTGTATTGTAGGCGAGATACTTTGTGGCATTTGCGCAGTAGAGGCTTTCTTCTGGCGACGCGACCATGCAGCCCATTTTTCCCATCTCCCATGACAGCCTCACCTGAGAGAGGGTATCCGCCCACTAGGACAGGAAACCTACTGAATAAAAAGGCGATTCCTCTCCTCCGCATCAGTTTGGTTTCCTGTCCTCGTTAGAACCTTCCAATTTGAAGCGGTACACTTACCCGTGAACGTAGGATGCTGTCCGCTGGTGAAGTAACACCAACCAGGAGGTTGGTGCAGCACCGTGCAGGCTGAGATATCTTGGGAAATGTCTTCTAGCCGACACGAGGTTCTGGATCTGCGCACACTGAGGGTTGCAGGAGTGCACCAGCGATGTGTGCTGGGACTCTCTTCCAGGTCTGTGCACGCGTGTGACGCAGGAGAATATCCGGCGCATCCCGGTGATGTAGCACACCGGGGATTACAACTGCCATCCGGTACTGCACATGCGCAGGGCTAAGGGAATCCCTGCACACAGTGCGCCGGATTTGAAACCTCAGGAGACGAGGTGGACGGGGCCATCCCATCATGACTAAGGGTGATGCAACACCTGAAATGCGCTTATAACGCATGATGTGCTGCTATCTATGCTGATACTTTTATCCTCCATGCATGAAATATCAAGTGAATAAAGAATTGGGGTTTTTTTTCACTATTTCGTGGAGCTGGATTTTTCCCTTATTTTATTAAAACAGGCCCCCTTTTCTCTGTGTATTCATTTACTAGGGAAGGCCCCTGAAATGTAGTTCAAAGCAGAACAATAGGGAGTGTGCCCTGTGCAAGGGGGATCTACCCAGCACTCAGAAGAAACCCCTAGGTTTGCTATTAACCTGAAGGCCATCATTAGATCGGAGGTCCAGGAGCCCCTAAGACTCCTGATGGGGCAAAGAGAAGAGGGGAACCAGAGCCACTATCGTCAGTCTGAAAGATCAGTAGAGTTCAAGGGGGAGGATTCAGACCTGACGGATTCATCCTCTTCCGATGATGAGGGGGATATGTCCTGCTTCCCAGCTGAGGATACTGACAGACTGGTCAGGGCAATAAGGTCCACTATGGGCATATCTGATCCCAAGACTACCAAAACAGTACAGGACATTGTTTGGTGGCTTGGATCAGAGGAAGAGGTGTTCCTTTCCGGTTAATGAAAAAATCAAAATGCTCATTAATAGAGAGAGTGGAAAAGGCCGGAAAGGAAAGGGCCACTACCATCTTCTTCAGAAAGGAGATAACCTTTTGATGAGGAAGAGGCGAGCATATGGGAGAAGATAAACGTTGCGGTTGCCAAGTCCTGTAAAAGAACTACGTTGCACTAAGTAATGGGGTACAAGCATAATGCTGCATGAACTGGCTACCAGCCAATATCTGTACAAGTACAGACACAAAGGGCTATTAATTGCGTGGAGGGTGTCTAAACAGATGCTACTAGGTACAGATTTGGAAGAAAATTTGGAGGGGCAAAATGGGAGTAGTTACATAAATGAGGTGAGACGATGGGCCAGTCTAAAGAAGTACTGTTTTAGGGCTCACTTAAAGCTGTGAGTATTGGAAATTATTCAAATTGTTCTGATTAGTGCACTGGGACTGGGAGGTTCTGATTATTGAGGCTGTTAGTCTTAGGTCTTTAATGGAATGGAGGGCACGGATAGGGATTTATAACTTTATAACTGTTATATTTATACTAGATTATGGCCCGATGCGATCGCATCGGGAGGATGCGATAGCATCACACCTCTTGCCATGTTAACCCTCAACACACACACTCCTCAACACACACTCCTCTCACCTTTCACCATCTCCACTCACTCTTTCACTCCACATACGACCCCTTCTCTCACTCCGTCTCTCATACTCACGCCGTCATCGCCGCTGCTCCACGATCCCCGACATCTTACTCCGCCGGCGCCATCCTGGATCCAGACGTTGTCCACGCCGGCGATATGTTCTTGCGGCGACGCCATCTTGAGTATCGTGAAATCCCGCGATAGTCAAGATAGCGTCGCCGGCGTGGACGACGTCGGGATCCAAAATGGCGTCGGCGAAATCTCGCGAGTTTTCGCCGACGCCATTTTGGATCCCGACGTCGTTCTTGCGGCGACGCCATCTTGACTATCGCGGGATTTTGCCGATCCAAAATGGCGTCGCCGCAAGAACATGTCGCCGGCGTGGACGACATCGGGATCCAAAATGGCGTCGGCGTAATCTCGCGAGATTTCGCCGACGCCATCTTTTTGGATCCCGAGTCGTCCACGCCAGCGACATGTTCTTGCGGCGACGCCATCTTGAATCTCGCGGGATTTCACGAAATCCAAGATGGCGTCGCCGCAAGAACATGTCGGCGGCCTGGAGAACGTCTGGAACCAGGATCGCAGCGGCGAAGGAAGATGTCGGGGCAGCGACGATGACGGTGTGAGTATGAGAAACAGAGTGAGAGAAAGGAACGTATGTGGAGTGAAAGAGTGAGTGGACGTGAGTGGAGGTGAAAGGTGAGAGGAGTGTGTGTTGAGGCGGTGTGGTGTGCTGAGGGTTAACATGTGCGTGTGTGTGGTGACGTCACCGGTTACAACTGGACGGAAGTTGTTAAAACCGGAAGCTGCTTAGGGCATTTATTATTATAGATGATGAGGAAGAAGCCGTCTGTTGTTGGCGGTGATGGCGTGTAGAGGCTTCTTCAGCCAATGTAATAGATTTAGAGTTAGGGGATTCGTGTGTGAGACGACGGCGTTTATAAGCCTTAATCTTGTCAAGTCGATGCTGTTTTTCCTCAGGAGTCTCATTAGCACGGCGTTGTTTTTGTCGTAGTGCTAAAGCTGCTTTCCTTTCACTGGCATTGGCATACTGTGCATCGGTATTGAATGGTGGTATTGATAGGGCAGAAACAGATTGCTGATTAGTTATGTCAGTGAACGGCATATGGGATGAAGTGTAGCAGTAAATTGTTCCACATGCTGATGTGGAAGCATCCTGTTGTGAGTCTAATAATAATGATGAGGAAGAGGCCGTCTGTTGTCGGTGACGGCGTGCAGAGGCTTCTTCAGCCAATCTTATGGATTTAGAGTTAGGGGATTCGTGTGTGAGGCGACGGCATTTATAAGCCTTAATCTTCTCAAGGCGATGGTGTTTTTCCTCAGGAGTCTCATTAGCACGGCGTTGTTTTTGTCATAGTGCTAAAGCTGCTTTCCTTTCACTGGCATTGGCATACTTTTTGTTATGACTCATGTTGGCACAGGTAAAGGAGTCTATTTGGCAGTTATCTGGCAGTGAAGAAGGCGTCCTGGAGTATTGTAGAGTAAACAGATACTAATTGACCCTGTAATTGCCCAGCAGTAGTTATGAAGTGGTAGTGGCAAATTGGCCCTGTAGTTAGACACCGGCAGAGGAGCAAGGCAGCAGTAGTTATGGCGGTAGAGGCAAATTGGCCCTGTAATTAGACACCGGCAGAGGAGCAAGGCAGCAGTAGTTATGGCAGTAGAGGCAAATTGGCCCTGTAATTAGACACAGGCAGTGAACAGTCAGAGGAGCAAGGCAGCAGTACTTATGGCGGTAGAGGCAAATTGGCCCTGTAATTAGACACCGGCAGATGAGCAAGGCAGCAGTAGTTATGGCGGTATAGGCAAATTGGCCCTGTAATTAGACATCAGCAGAGGAGCAATGCAGCAGTAGTTATGGCGGTAGAGGCAAATTGATCCTGTAATTAGACACCGGCAGAGGAGCAAGGCAGCAGTAGTTATGGCGGTAGAGGCAAATTGATCCTGTAATTAGACACCAGCAGAGGAGCAAGGCAGCAGTAGTTATGGCAGTATAGGCAAATTGGCCCTGTAATTAGACACCGGCAGTAAACAGGCATAGGACCAAGGCAGCAGTAGTTATGGTGGTACAGGCAATGCCAAGCGTCCGCACAGCAAGTCGGCGTGAGGTAAATGACGCAATTTCACGAATGCAAGATGGCGTCGGCGAAATCTCGCAAGATTTCACCGACGTCGTTAAGGCTGTGTGCACACGCTGCGGATTAGGTGCGGATTCATCCGCGCGGATTTTGTAAAATCCGCAGGTGAAACCGCAGGTCAAAATACCTGCGGTTTTACCTGCGGATTGCTCTGCGGTTTTGCCCTGCGGTTTTTCATCTCCTCAATAGAGGAGATGGCAAACCGCAGGAGAATCCGCAGAAAGAATTGACATGTCAATTCTTTCTGCGGATTGAAAACCGCAGATAATCCGCGCGGAAAATTCCGCACCGTCTGCACTGCGGTTTTTGATTCCCATAGGGAATCATGGTACTGTACACCGCAGCAAAAACTGCTGCGGGTCCGCAGCGGCCAAAACCGCTGCGGAACCGCAGCAAAATCCGCAGCGTGTGCACACAGCCTCACACCTCTTGCCATGTTAACCCTCAACACACCACACCGCCTCAACACACACTCCTCTCACCTTTCACCTCCACTCATGTTTCACTCCACATACGTTCCTTTCTCTCACTCCGTTTCTCATACTCACACCGTCATCGTCGCTGCCCCGACATCTTCCTCTGCCGCCGCGATCCAGGATCCAGACGTTCTCCAGGCCGCCGACATGTTCTTGCGGGACGCCATCTTGGATTTCGTGAAATCCCGCGATATTCAAGATAGCGTCGCCGCAACAACATGTCGCTGGCGTGGACGACATCGGGATCCAAAAAGATGGCGTCGGCGAAATCTCGCGAGATTACGCCGACGCCATTTTGGATCCCGATGTCGCCCACGCCAGCGACATATTCTTGCGGGACGCCATCTTGGATGTCGTGAAGTCCCGCGATATTCAAGATGGCGTCGCCGCAACAACATGTTGCTGGCATGGGCGACATCGGGATCCAAAATGGCGTCGGCGTAATCTCGCGAGATTTCGCCGACGCCATCTTTTTGGATCCCGATGTCCACGCCAGCGACATATTGTTGCGGCGACGCCATCTTGAATCTCACGGGACTTCACGACATCCAAGATGGCGTCCCGCAAGAACATGTCGGCGGCCTGGAGAACGTCTGGATCGCGGCGGCGGAGGAAGATGTTGGGGCAACGGCGATGACGGTGTGAGTATGAGAAACGGAGTGAGAGAAAAGAACGTATGTGGAGTGAAAGAGTGAGTGGACATGAGTGGAGGTGAAAGGTGAGAGGAGTGTGTGTTGAGGCGGTGTGGTGTGTTGAGGGTTAACATGTGCGTGTGTGTGTGTGTGTGGTGACGTCACCGGTTACAACTGGACGGAAGTTGTTACAACCGGAAGCTGCTTAGGGCATTTATTATTATAGATAAGGCCGGGATTCCAGCATGCACTTGGGTTTCTCAAACAGATAGTCATCAAACAGGAAGTAGGTAAAAATTAAAGCAGAGTAGTGAGGGAACAATAGGGACTTTAATAAGTGTATTAGAAAAGAGGTTAGATTATGACATTAAATAGACATTTAGGATTAAAATAATTTGGTTTCGGACCACCTCTTTAAGCTTATTGTGGTTTGTGTGCGTTTCGTTTATGCACAGCTTTTTAAAGGTCCCACCACAACCCCAGCATATGAATTGGGATTAGATTTGGACTTTGGACCATTACAACACTTTTTTTCTGCCATTCTGATGTAGATTTGCTGGTGTGTTTGGGCTCATTAGGTTTTTGTGCTGATATTCCTTGTGTGATTTTCACAGGATGTGGTGCAGCGCAGGGTTCTATGGTCAAACATCTCTGCTTTGGTCTCATCTGTTCAAAGGATAATGTTACAGACATCTTGTGATTTGCTCAGAGGCACAAATTTGCAAACCTTAGACTTGCTGTTATTCTTACTAGAAATGGGCTTGATGCTATTGCATTGGGAGTGCAGAATGGCGGTGACGTATATGTCACTTGTGCAGGCATAGTTTGTGGCTGTAAGGCTGTTACTGCGGTTGCACAAGTAAAACATAGACGTCACCGCTATTCCCCACGCAGGTGCAGTAACAGCCGCATCGTTACTGCACGTGCGTGCAGTTGTGGCTGTTCCTGCGCATACGCAGGAATAGTGACGTGAATGTCACTTGCGCAGGCGCAGTTCGTGACCTTGCGGCGATTATATACCGTATTTTTCCCATTGTAAGACTCACTTTTTCCCCCCCAAATTTGGGGGGAAAATAGGGGTGCGTCTTACAATGCGGATATACCTTTTTTTGTGCTGCCGCTGCGGGTGTCCGGTGCTTGCCACCGCCGCGCTTTGTCCCCCGGGTGCTGCCGCCGCCCCGACATTTTAGTGCCAAGATCTCCATCTGCGCTTGCGCGGCTGTCAGTTTCCCGGAAGCAGTCCACTGCACAGGGCATTGCAAGCAGGGATGGAACGGCATAGCCCCCCACGCAGCACGGGACAGAGCGTGGCGGCGACAGCACCTGGGGGACACAACGCTGCGGTAGCAGCACCAGCCTTATACAGGGGGTAAAATAAGTATTGAACACATCACCAATTTTCTAATTAAATATATTTCTAAAGGTGCTATTGATATGTAATTCTCACCAGTTGTCTGTAACAACCCATCTAATCCACTTAGGCAAAAAAGTCAACCCATAGATGTCCAAAAATTAAGTTGCGTACTAATGAGGTGACACAGGGAAAAAGTATTCAACAAGCAGTATGAAATAAATTTAACCCCTTCCTGACCTTGGGATTTTCCGTTTTTTTTTCCTTAGTTTTTTGCTCCTTCTTCCCAGAGCCATAACTTTAGTTTTCCATTAATATGGCCATGTGATGATTTGAGTTTTGTAAGACTAGTTGTACTTTTGAATGACAGCATTGATTTTACCATATAGTGTATTGGAAAACGGGAAAAAGCATTCCAAGTGCAGTGAAATGCAAAAAGAAGTACAATTCCACAATTTTTTTTTTTTTACCATGTTCACTAAATGCTAAAACTAACCTGCCATTTTGACTCTCCAGGTCATTACGAGTTTGCAGACACTAAACATGTATAGGTTCTTTTTTAAGTGGTGAAAAAGGAATCAAAAGTTTGTGTAAAAAAAAAAACTGCCGTTTTCTGAGACCCTTAGAGTATGTGCACACGTTGCAGTTTTTGATGCGTATCCGCGGCATTGCCTCAAATCCGCAGTGCGCTGTGCACACAATGTTAATCATTGGGAAATTCAAAAACGCTGTGCACACGCTGCGGAAAAAAACATGCGGATTTGCAGCGCTTTATTTTCCGCAGCATGTCAATTCTTTGTGTGGGTCTGCAGTGTTTCTGCACCCATTGACTTGCATTGAGTTGGGCACTTCCGCAGCAAAACCGCATGTCTAAAGAAGAACTGCGGTTTTCCTGCAGATGAAACGTTGCAGATCGAGAAGAGGGAAGAGTTTGGGCGGTGACTGCGTGTATGGTGTGTGCGGGCTATGTGTGTGTGTGGGGGTGCGGGGGTCTGGTGGGGCTGTGTGTATTCAAGCATCGTCTGATGGGACTACAAGTCCCATCTGGCTATGCCTGCTACAGTGACAGTGATTGACACATTAGCCAATGATGGGACAGTAGTAGTCCCATCATCCGGCTAATGTGTTGAATGTAAAAAAAAAAAAAAAAAAATACATGCATATATAGTTCATACTCACCATCTATGCCTAATCTCCGAACCCATTGCTCATCTGAAAAAAATTAAAATAAACAATATACTCCCTGTGTCCGACATAATCCAAATAATCCAATTGTTCCACGACGATCTCCCTTGGAGAGCTGTCGCATCATCTGATGCGCCCGCTCTCCAGGGGCTCCAGTGATACAATAACGGAGATAATCCTCTGCATTGTACCATTCTGGCGTCGACAGGTCACCGGAGTTCACCTGTCACTTTGCGGCACTTACGTTGTAGTTCCGTAAAGTGAGAGGCTTCTCTCCGATGACACATTGCCTGAGGGTTATCTCTGGTCAGTGTGTCATCGGAGGCCTATAGAGCGGTCACATCTGCTGATGTGACAGTTTATAGGGGAGATCTTCGTGGGACAATCGTTATTAATGGGATTACGTCGGATACATGGAGTATAATACAGGTGCACCATTTCTGGGGCGGCTGCGGGCTGGTATTTGTAGCCAGAGTGGGCCAATATCCATGGCCCCTTCCTAGGCTATGAATATCAGCCCGCAGATGTCTGCGTAGCTTTTCTGGCTATAAAATATAGGGGGACCCCACTTCATTTTTTTTTTTGGGTACTCTATTTTAATAGCCAGTAAAGGCTATGCAGACAGCTGCGGGTTGATATTCATAGCCTGGGAAGATCCATGGGTATTACCCCCTTCCAGGCTACAAATATTGGATAGATATATCCATGGATAGATATCGCTATCTATCCCATGTCTATCTATCTGTCTGTCGGTCTGTCTGTTTATCTGTGTGTAATGGAGTGTGGGTTGGACCAGAAATGACATCACAAATTTTTTTTTTTTTTTTTGTTATCATATATTTCTCTTTCGTCACATTGGGGGACACAGAAACTGTGGGTGTGTGCTGCTGTCACTAGGAGGTTGACACTATGCATGAAAAAAATGTTAACTCCGCCTCTGCAGTATACACCCCTCCGACCGGCTGTAGGACAATCAGTTTTGCTTAGTGTCAGCAGGATGTGGACAGGGGTCTCTCGCAGACCCATGCCTACCTCAGTGTGCGTCGTTCCTTTTCAGGTAACCATGGAGGGATACAGAGTAGATTTGCTACATCTGTATTCCCACCAGGGCTGTGGAGTCGGTAAGCCAAATCTGCGACTCCGACTCCTCAATTTCCCTTACTCCGACTCCACGACTCCGACTCCAACATATATTGCTTATATTTAAGTGAAAAATGTGTTGTAGTACAATGTGAACATCAGACATTGAATCATTTTTATGATACAATAATCAAGATATTTAGACAGAACATAATATATATTTATTGGAATACAACTTTAGAACAAAAAACTGTAATAAATTGTAAATATGTAATACACTATGTAATATCGATTACATATATATATATATATATATATATATATATATATATATATATATAGTGTGTGTGTATATATATATATATATATATAATATATATATAATCATAGAATCGTAGAGTTGGAAGGGACCTCCTGGGCCATCTGGTCCAACCCCCTGCTCAAAGCAGGATTCGCTAAATCATCCCAGTCAGATGTCTGTCCAGCCTCTGTTTGAAGACTTCCATTGAAGGAGAACTCACCACTTCTCGTGGCAGCCTGTTACACTCATTGATCACTCTAACTGTCAAAAAGTTTTTTCTAATATCTAATCTGTGTCTCCTCCCATTCAGTTTCATCCCATTGCTTCTAGTCTTTCCTTGTGCAAATGAGAATAAAGTTGATCCTTCTACAATGTGACAGCCCTTTAGATATTTGTAGACAGCTATTAAGTCTCCTCTCAGTCTTCTCTTTTGCAAACTAAACATTCCCAAATCCTGCAACCTTTCCTCATAAGACAGGGTTTGCAGACCAGTCACCATTTTGGTCGCTCTTTTCTGAACTTGCTCCAGTTTGTTGATGTCTTTTTTAAAATGTGGTGCCCAAAACTGGACACAATATTCCAGATGAGGTCTGACCAAAGAGGAGTAGAGGGAAATAATGACTTCACGTGATCTAGACTGTATGCTTCTGTTAATACATCCTAGAATTGCATTTGCCTTTTTTGCTGCTGCATCACACTGTTGACTCATATTCAGTCTGTGATCTATTAGTATACCCAAGTCTTTTTCACATGTGCTGTCACTTAGCCCTATTCCTCCCATTCTATATATGCTTTTTTCATTTTTATTGCCCAGATGTAGTACTTTGCATTTCTCCCTGTTAAAAACCATTCTGTTAGTTGCTGCCCACTTCTCCAGTTTATTTAAATCTTTTTGAATCCTCTCTCTCTCTTCTCTAGTATTAGCTATCCCTCCTAGCTTTGTGTCATCAGCAAATTTAATCAGTTTACCCTCAATTCCTTCATCTAAATCGTTGATAAAGATGTTGAACAATACGGGGCCCAGGACAGAGCCCTGTGGTACCCCACTTGAGACATTCTTCCAACTGGATGTGCAGCCATTTACGACCACTCTTTGGGTCCGATCACTAAGCCAGTTATGAATCCACCTAACAGTTGCCTTGTCCATTCCATACTTAGTCATTTTTTCAATAAGGATTGTATGAGAGACTTTGTCAAATGCTTTGCTGAAGTCTAGATATACTATATCTACAGCATTTCCTTGATCCACCCAATCAGTGATACCGTCATAGAAGGAAATTAAGTTAGTCTGACATGACTTATTAGTTACAAACCCATGCTGACTCTGTTTAATCACTTCATTCTTATCCAGGTATTGACATACATGTTTAATAATTTGTTCAAAGATCTTTCCTGGTATAGAAGTCAGACTCACCGGCCTATAGTTGCCTGGGTCCACCTTCTTCCCCTTTTTGAAGATAGGAACAACATTTGCTCTTCTCCAGTCTTCTGGCACTTCTCCTGTTCTCCAAGAATTTTCAAAGATTATGGAGAGGGGTTCAAAAATTTCTTCTGCTATCTCCTTCAGTACTCTGGGGTGTAATTCATCTGGACCTGGAGATTTGAATTCATTTAGGTTAGCTAAGTGTTTCCTCACTATCTTTCTGTTTATAGATATCCTGGATTCTTCTATTCCCTTAATAGGACAGTGAATAACAGTTGATGTTACATTTCCTTTCTGAGAGAAAACAGATGCAAAATAGGAATTTAAAAGTTCAGCCTTCTCAACATCCTGTCTTACCATTTCATCATTTTCATCCTGTAAAAATCCTATAGCATCTTTGACTTTTCTTTTACTTTTGACATATCCCCAAAATCCTTTATTATTGCTTTTGACATCTCTTGCAAGCCTCAATTCATTTTCAGCTTTAGATAATCTGATTTGTGCCCTGCAGGTTCTGCAGACAGCATTATATTCTTCTTTAGATATGCCTCCCTCTTTCCATTCTATAAACATTTTTTTCTTCCTTTTTAGCATGTGCTTAAGTTCTGTGTTCATCCATCCTGGTTTCCTTAAATGCTTCCTATTCTTCCCTCTTTTTGGAATTGTTAACAACTGTGCTTTGAGAATTTCATTTTTCAAGATTTCCCATCCTTCCTGGACATTTTTGTCTTTAAGGATATCCAGCCATTGGATCCCTCCAATTCTCTTTCTGAATCCCTTAAAATCTGCCTTTCTGAAATCTAACCTTGACGTCTGAGTCTTCACAGGTCTTCCGCCTCTAGTTATCCAAAATTCTAAAATAGCATGGTCGCTACCTCCTAGGGTCCCAGCCACTTTTACCTCTTCAACCATTTCCTCCCTGTTTATAAGGATTAGATCCAAGGTAGCAGTTCCCCTTGTTTTCTCCCTTACCTTTTGGAAGATAAAGTTGTCAGCAAGAGAGGATAAGAATTTCCTTGACCTGTTAGTTTTGCCTGAGAGAGATTCCCAACAAATGTCTGGATTGTTGAAATCTCCCATGACAACTATGTCATATTTTTTGGAGAACTTGGCCATTTGATGCATGAAGAGTTCATCCATATCTTCAGCTTGCACAGGCGGCCTGTAGTAAATGCCTACAATGGTGTCCTTTCCATTGTTCTGTCCTTGTATTCTTACCCAAACAGTTTCCACAGAACTGCCAGTCTCTGAAGCTTCAATCTCTGTGCAGATATACGTGTTTCTAACATACAATGCGACACCCCCTCCTCGTTTATCAAGTCTGTTTCTTGTAAATAAGTTGTATCCTTCTAGTCTTGTATTCCAATCATGTGTATTGTCCCACCAAGTTTCAGTGATTCCAATGACATCATATTTCTTTTCCTGTGTTAGTAGTTCCAATTCTCCTTGTTTGTTGCCCATGCTTTGTGCATTAGTATAGAAATATTTTAGTTTGTGATTGGTTTCTCTTTCTCCAATATTTTTATTAATTAGATTCTTTCGTCTTTGTTCTTCCTTTCCACTTCTAATAGCAGAGTTCTCAATAGCATTTGTCAGGTGTATGGCTTTTTCTGGTCTTTTGCTTCCCTTCCCATGTTGTTCTAGTTTAAAGCTCTCCTTACAAGTGTAGCAAGGCAACTTCCAAATACATGCTTTCCAGTCTTCGTAAGGTGCACCCCATCTCTAGCAAGTAGTCCATCGTATAAGTAGTTCACTCCGTGATCCAGAAATCCAAATCGTTGCTGACGGCACCATCGACGTAGCCAGTTGTTCACCTGCAGAATCTTATTCCACCTCCTTGTTCCATGGCCATCCACTGGGAGGATGGAAGAGAAGACCACCTGCGCTCCCAGTTCTTTCACTTTCTTGCCTAAGTCTTCAAAGTCTCTGCAGACGGTTTCCAGGTCGTTTCTTGCGGTGTCATTTGTCCCCACATGTAGTAGCAGGAATGGGTAGTCATCTGTATTTCTGAAGAGTCCTGATATCCTGTCAGACACATCTTTAATTTTTGCACCTGGAAGACAGCACATTTCTCTTGAAGTTATATCCGGTCTGCAGATAGCGGCCTCTGTTCCTCTCAACAGGGAATCCCCCATGACCACCACTCTCCGTTTCTTCTTCACAACATTTTTCTTTCTCCATCCAGGAGGACTCTGAAGGCGTACAAGGTTGCTGTTTGTTGGAAAAGTCTTATCCTGATGTATTTCTTCATCGTTTTCCTGCGTGAGAGCCTGGTACTGGTTCCTGAGCAGTATGGGTGCTGACTGCCTCCCGATCCTCCTGCTTCTCTGGGTCACATGTCTCCATTCCTCTGTTTCTTGAGGTGCACTTCGAATTTCTTCTCTTTCTGTAACATGAAGAGATAATTCTGCTCTGTCCAAGAACTCTTCACCTCCCTTAATGATCTTCAACGTAGCTAACCTCTCTTCGAGATTTTGCAACTTTTCCTTCAACAGGGACACAAGCTTGCATTTGTGGCATGTGAAGTATGGCTTTTCCACTGGTAAATCTGTGAACATGTAGCAAGAAATGCAGCTCACCAAATGGCTCCTGGCCTCTTCCATCTTGAGATTTCTTAAAAACAATGAAAGATAAGCCAAAATTCTTCCCCTGTTTTATATAATAACTATGTAATAAACTATGTAAGTGGCAAAAAACAGTTTTCAACAAAAACATACTAAATAACATTTGTGTAGTCTATGAATTTGTTCTAAGAAATAGAATTGCCTCCATCAGATCCTCCTTCATAGATGACCTAAAATCTGACCTAATAATTTTAAGGCCAGAGAACAACCTCTCTATACTAACTTGGGTTGGAGGCAAAGCCGTAACCACATGTGCAACATCTCTAACAATTTCCAAGTATAAAGGAATTGCCTCATGCACAGTCAGGTTTGATGAACGGTTGAATTTTTCTTTTTCTTTGAGAGCAAGTGAAACATTTTGCTGAAATATGGTCAATCTGCTTGCTATAGGAGATGGAGTGAAATCTTTTTCCTTGCAGCAACGCTTTGCCTGCTCCATATCATCCAAATACTTGTCAAAGTCAAACTCCTCATCTGATGAGGATGAAGATATGGCAGCAGTAGCACTGTCAGGACCCAAGTCCTCTTGCGCCTGGCAGTCCCTCCTGTAGGCCAGTCATCCTAACTGCTACCTCAGTCAGAGCTTCTTTTCCTTTAGTAAGCTGTTGATCATCAAGCAGTATACGATGACTTGGGTCCACTAACAGCTGCCAGAAAAATTTTATTATGCAATAGCTGTGTCTCTCTCCGTTTCATTGAAGCAGAAATACCATCTGCGATTAAATCTCCTCTTTGGGACAGGCAAAATAGCAAGTTCTTCCACTCCCTTATGAAAATGCCAGGAGTTAAATCCTTGGCTTGTAATTTTTTAGTCATGGTAATTAGGTGATTAAGCAATTCCTTCAATTCAGCCACCTGTGTCCATTGACCTTCATTTAGGGTTACCTGAGGGTTCGCCATATCTATAAGAAACGGTTTTAGCCAGGATCAAAACTAGGGGGGACAGAACCTCATACTGTTCCGCAGAATCTCATACTGCACACCTCAGCTGCTGCAGAACCTTATACTGCACACCCCTACACTTGAAAATAAAGCTTGCACCTTAAGATGTGGTGAATGCAGTCTATTTATTCCAACTATCAATTGATGTTGATGTGTTACTGAAGACGAGCAATGCCTGTCCTGGGCATCCTTTTGGGCAGCTATGAGGTGTACCTGACTGGTGCTAAAAAAAAGAAAAGGAGTGTTAGTCTGTGTGTTACCCGGCTTTCATTCTTTTTGGTACAGATAAGATATGGATAGACAGATATGGATAAATGGATAGATAGAGCAGATTTCTAATCTGCTTTTGCTATTGAAAACATTATGAGCTCAAAAACCTTTCGGGTGATGCGGTTTTTTAAAAAGCTGATCTGCTTTTGCAGCTGAAAAACGTATCCTCAAAAAATGCAGAAAAAACGCTGTGTGTGAATGTAGCCTTAGATCAGGAATATAACAGCCATTTATAGGACATTTCATAACTTTCACAAATCCCTATGAAAAAATATTCAGCACATCCTGCATTGAACTACTGTACCCAATTTATTATATATTTTAGGAGTCGGACCATTTTATACCGACTCCACCAAAATGAGCTCCGACTCCACAGCCCTGCTTTTTTCATAGGCCATCAGCTGAACATCTGTTGAACCAGCTGATATTAATATTTCACTAAATGGCAGGATTTATTATTATTGATAATTTTAGCTGGTGTCATGACTTTCCATGGCTTTTTTCAGCTCTTTCTTGATGTGTTCAATAATTTTTTCCTGTGTCATCTCTAATTATTACATATAACTTAATTTATATACATCTGTGGTTTTAATTTCTTTGCCTGGGTGGATTGGATGTGTTACCGACATCTGATGAGAATTTCATGTCAATAGCACCTTTAGAAATAGATTTACTTAGACAGTTGGTGACGTGTTCAATACTTTAGAATCATAGAATTGTAGAGTTGGAAGGGACCTCTTGGGCCATCTGGTCCAACCCCCTGCTCAAAGCAGGATTCGCTAAATCATCCCAGTCAGATGTCTGTCCAGCCTCTGTTTGAAGACTTCCATTGAAGGAGAACTCGCCACTTCTCGTGGCAGCTTGTTCCACTCATTGATCACTCTAACTGTCAAAAAGTTTTTTCTAATATCTATTCTGTGTCTCCTCCCATTCAGTTTCATCCCATTGCTTCTAGTCTTTCCTTGTGCAAATGAGAATAAAGTTGATCCTTCTACAATGTGACAGCCCTTTAGATAATTGTAGACAGCTATTAAGTCTCCTCTCAGTCTTCTCTTTTGCAAACTAAACAATCCCAAATCCTGCAACCTTTCTTCATAAGACAGGGTTTGCAGACCGGTCACCATTCTGGTTGCCCTTTTCTGAACTTGCTCCAGTTTGTTGATGTCTTTTTTAAAATGTGGTGCCCAAAACTGGACACAATATTCCAGATGAGGTCTGACCAAAGAGGAGTAGAGGGAAATAATGACTTCACGTGATCTAGACTGTATGCTTCTGTTAATACATCCTAGAATTGCATTTGCCTTTTTTGCTGCTGCATCACACTGTTGACTCATATTCAGTCTGTGATCTATTAGTATACCCAAGTCTTTTTCACATGTGCTGTTGCTTAGCCCTATTCCTCCCATTCTGTATATGCTCTTTTCATTTTTATTGCCCAGATGTAGTACTTTGCATTTTTCCCTGTTAAAAACCATTCTGTTAGTTGCTGCCCACTTCTCCAGTTTATATCTTTTTGAATCCTCTCTCTCTCTTCTCTAGTATTTCACCTGCTGTAGTTCTGTCCAGATTAATGAGAAGCCTTAATTGTTTTTACTGTCTCTGAATTTCCTCCTTCGCTTTGTTTTAGTACATACTTACATGCTCTAGACCATTAATCTGCCAAAGAATCTGATTTTAGACTCTGTTCACATATTGCTGTCATGATATCCTTTTTTTTTTTCTTTTGCATCACTCTTCCTAGAAATGCAATATTTTTCACACAATTGTAGAGAAAACACACACCAAAGCGGCAAAGTATGGACGCATCATTAAGTCCCCGTTACACACAGTGATCTCGCTAGCGAGATCGCTGCTGAGTCACAAGTTTTGTGACGCAGCAGCGATCTTACCTGCGAGATCGCTGTGTGACACTTATCAGCGACCGGCCCCCCTGCCAGGTATTGCTGATCGTGCTAGAATGGCCTGGACATTGTTTTGATCATTGGTCTCCTGCTGGCCAGCACGCATCGCTGCGTGTGGCAGGTGGGAGATCAGCGTGCTGGACAGTGGTAACCAAGGTAAACATAGGGTTTCTAACCGCCGCGCGGAGCTTAGAAACCTGATGTGTACGTTAGATACCAGTGCGCTGGTGCAGGGAGCTGGTAACCAAGGTAAACATCTGGTTTCTAAGCGTGGTGCGGCGCTTAGAAACCCGATGTTTACCTTGGTTACCAGCTCCCTGCACTAGCGTGCTGGTATCTTAACGTAAACTGCGGGTAACTAAGTGACGTGTGTCGCTGTCCTGATCCCTGGTGAAGCTGCCTTTTTGGCAGCTCACTAGCGATCATGTAGTGACACGACAGCGATCCTGACAAGTTCATATTGTTGTCGGGAGCACTGGTGAGTCGCTATGTATGACGGGGCCCTTATAGAGCGGTAGTCACGCTTGTTGATTATTATTTTGCTGCAGGGTCTGATTCAAGAAACCATACAAAAGAACACATTTTCTTACTCCCTCTGTGAGTTCAAAGAAAAAAGTGTGGGGAAATTACCATGAAATAACTTTTCTGGAATATGTCTGTTCCTCTGCTTTTCCTCTTGAAAAATAATGAATAAATAGTCAACTGGGTGTTAAGATTCCCCTGTCAAAGGGATGTGTCCTCACAGTCGCTGTACAGTTTGATGTATGTAGGGACACGCTCTAAACTGGAAACACCTACTTGACAATTTATTAATGCATTTCTAGGAGGGAGACTCTAGGAACTGTACATTCAAAGAAAGTTGCTATGGACTAGGCAGTAGATACACCAAAACAGACATGTCAGACGTGATCGCAGCTCCACATTAAATTTAAAGTTAGATATGGTTTAAAAATAGGTTCCTCCCAATTCTGTGTTTTATTGCTGATAAATGCTTATGGGTCCCCGACACTAGAGTTGGGGATACAAATACAGCTCAGCACAGCTGCCCTTGGCAATTTTTCAGGGCCCTGCCTCTGGTGACCGGGTACTAATAAGCAGTTATTCCCATCTCTGACATGAAAGTCAAACATGGGGAATTACCCTTTAAAAATGTTAACTTTTCAAAGCTAGTTTTCATAAAATGCATTTTTGGGTCCAATTTTTTTTCCATTTAAAAAAAAAAAATCTGAGTGCTACTGCCAATTGGTACTATTTCTGGAACATTTTTAATTTGATTTTTTATTTTCTTCCTGTGCCCTCCGGTTTCAGTTGTGCCTCCCAGTAGTAATGGTGCAAGTATTCCCTTCAAGCAGCTGGGCGTTTACCATAGAACTTCTCAGAAGGTGTGGCCGAGTTTTGATTGGTTAGCATCACAGGAGAAAAAGCAAACACCCACACAGTTCAGTGGTACACGCCCAGTTAAAATTTGCATTAATTTCGTTTTGGGAGAGCAGGACTTTACTCCCGCACTGTTTACTTTTCCACTTTGATGTTTTTTTGTAGTGGTTTTACTTGTTTTCTAGATATAATTCGCAGCCAGCAGCACTTTCAGTTTGTGTGGTGTTTCTAAATTTTACTCTGATATTGATGTAGGCCATGTCCAGCAGAGTAAATATGAGGTCTGAAATGATATTTATGACATGGAATGTGAGAGGTATAAAACCCCCCCGGAAAAAGATCAAAGTTTTCTGGCAGATCAGACATTACCTCCCTCACATTGTGGCCTTGGTGGAGACGCGTCTGACCATGGATACAGCCCCGTGCGTGCAGAAGCCTTGGGTACAATGGTCTGTTCATGCATTCCATACAAGTTACTCGAGAGGGGTTTCACTGCTGATACACAGAGATGTTAGATGGGAAGCCAGGGTGACCCGGAGGGATCCTGAGGGTCGATTTGTCTTCGTATATGCATCAATAAATGCCAGGAAATATGTAATTTTGTGTTTATAATCCGCCTCCGGCTAATTTGTCCATTCTTCAGAAGGCGGTGAGTTTCACCCTAAATTATCCGGACGCGGATGTTATCTGTATGGGAGACTTTAATATGGTTATGAACAATTGTCTTGACAAATTGAGATTGGATGATTGAGTAGCTGGGGGGTTCCTTCGCCGACAACAACCGAAATGTCGTTGTTTATGGAGGGTAGTGGGTGGCTAGATTTGTGGAGAGTGCGGCACCCTGAGTTGAGAGAGTATACCTGCCACTCATCCACTAAGCCCTCCCTATCGTGCATAGATTACATATTCGGAACCAGCGATCTGGCGATGTGGGTGGATAGTGTGGAGCATGGTAGTAGAGGGATCTCTGACCACAGCCCGGTCATCCTCAGACTCAAGTACGGGCAATTATATAACAGGATGGCTTGGAAGTTGAACCCTTTCTGGCTGAAATTGATACTAACTCCCGATAGAACAATTGATCAACTGCATTGTTTCATTTTGTCTCACCAGGAACCTCAGGATATTAATATATTTTGGGATGCCCTTAAGGCATATCTGAGGGGGTGCTTGTCCTCCCTTATCTCTTTTATTAATCGGGTAACCTCCAGAGAGGATGAGGTGGTGGAACGGCGATTGAAGGATTCAGAGGCTGCATACATATCTAACCAAACCAGTGGCAATAGGATTGAGTGGTTGGCGGCCCAGCGATTATACACCCAGCGTATAGACACTAAGTCTAAGCGCAAATTATTCTTTGCACGCCAATCCTATTTTGAACTGGGAAACCAGGCAAGTAAGCTTTTGGCCTAACTGGTGCGCCAACATAATATCTCTAATACAATATTGCAGATCCGTAAGTCAGATGATTCGTTGGTGTCTTCAACTGAGGAGATTCTTGGCTGCTTTTGTAATTATAAGTCGTCATATGAATCTAAAAGTGGCTCTGATAATCTGGAGTGTTTGGATTACTTGTCGGATGTAACATTCCCTACCTGAGAGCCTAATCAGCAAGCCTTTATGGACGCTGAATTCACTGTGGAGGAGATAGAGAATGCCATAACGAACATGGCCTCTGGGAAGGCCCCTTGGCCGGACGGGTTCCCTATTGATTTGTATAGGAAGTACCGAGACACATTAACGCCACTTTTGAAAAAGGTATTTCGGGGAATATGGGAGGGGGAATCTATGCCTGAATCCTTTCACGAGGCCAATATCATAGTGCTTAGGAAGGAGGGGAAGGACCCTTGGGAATGTGGTTCCTATCGTCCCATATCGTTAGTAAATGTGGACTATAAAATCTTTACTAAGATTCTCGCCACCAGATTAAATTCGATTATACTGAACCTTATACATCCTGACCAGAAGGGCTTTATGCCTGGTAAGAGCACTTCAATTAATATCAGAAAGTAGAGTCCAGTCAGTAGTTCAATACAGTTCTCTAATGCCAGACAACAAATGGGCATTGGCATCGTTAGATGCCGTCAAGGCTTTTGATTCTCTTGAGTGGCCTTTCCTCTCCGCATGCCTATAGAGGTATGGCTTCGGTGATAAGTTTATAAAATGGGTTAAAACACTATATATGAAACCTAAAGCCTGTATTATTGTGAACAATTCCATATCCGAGTCCTTTTCATTACACAGGGGGACCCGTCAGGGGTGCCCCCTTACCCCGGCCCTCTTCGCCCTTACGATTGAGGCATTGGCAATACGTATAAGGTCTTCCCCTGGCATTAGGGGTATAGATATAGCGGGTCGGGTAGATACCATAGGTTTATACGCAGATGATATGGTGATATTTATTCGGACTCCCATGACAGCACCACGAGAGAGGGGATCCGCCCTTTAGGAACAGGAAACCTACAGATACAAAAAGGGCGGCACCTCTCCCACGCATCAGTTGGTTTCCTGTTCCTGAAGGGACGGGATCCTACAGAAGACCAGGATCCCAGGCCGGCCGGCCGATACAGGTAGCGGGGGGGTCTCCTACCTCGGCCTGGTGCGGATCCCTGGAAGACGCCACGGTGGCCCAGGATGGGTAGCACGGCGGTGGCGTAGTCAGCAGGGAGCGGCGTCCGGAGGATGTCCGACTCCAGAATAAAGGCCGCCGCCGGTGAGTATGTTTCCCCCCGGGGGCCCCCGGATCCGGCGGCGCTGGTGCGGTGGCCGGCGCGCTGCGGGGGACGCTGCGACCGGGGAGCGCGGTATCCCGAAGCTCCCGGGCGTCCCGCGTGACTTCCGGTCGGGCGGGGTCGCGGTGACGTCAGGGGGCGGCCGGAGGAGGTGCTTCCGGGTCGGCGGCGCCACTGCGCATGCGCGAGAAAAACAAGATGGCGGCGCCCATCGCAAACGCCGATGAGCGTCGGCTCTCCGGCCCGGTGCGGCGCCAGCTGGGGAAGGGAGCCCTATTAGGGGGGGAGGGGCGCGGCACGCATACTGCTGTCCGGAGGAGGGGTATATAGGCAGGACCCGGGCAGGGTGCCTTGCCTTGGCCACATTATTGCGAGCAGTAATGGAGAGCGAGCAGGAGCAGCGGCAGCAGCAACGACGGCAGCAGCGACAAACATCTCTGCCGCCCCTGGATGACCTTCGGCAGGTCAAGCAGAAAAAGAAAGAGTCACGTGACAGTGAACGTGCGGGACGAAATGACCAGTCCAGCCATAAAAGCTCCTCTAAGCAGACAGGAGCATCGTCTGAGAAGAATCCCCCTCATCCTCCGGTACTTGATAGTGGCACTGGTAAGTGATCTTCGTGAAAGTTCACTCAGTGACGGGGCCCCCCTTCTGTGCTTTATTCTAGGGGAAGAAGACTTCAGGTAAAACTAAACACAGGGAATGCGCACTCTGTGCATGTCCATTACCGGACTCATGCCCCAAAAGATTGTGCCCCCCCTGTATTCAGCAGACAGTGGCGGAAGAGTCGCCCGCGGTAGCAGCGAGTTTGAGAGACATTGTTAGGGCAGAAATGAAGGAAACCCTAAAGTCACTGTCCCAGCCGGAAACTATAAAGGGCGGGGTCCCGGTGGAGTCCGATTCCTCGGCAGAATGGAGGAGAAGTAGAGACTCCCAGGCCTCATCTCCCTCGTCCTCCTCAGAAGAAGAGGACTCTGGGCGGTTTTGTCTGCCTCTTGACCGGGTAGACAAGCTGGTCAAAGCAGTCAGAGGGACAATGGAAGTAGAGGAGCCTAAGCCCCAATTATCCATGCAGGATGTCATGTTCAGGGGGCTGGAGCAGAGGAAGCATAGAGTCTTCCCGTTAAATCAGAAGATCCAGGATCTAATCCACAGAGAGTGGAAAAAAACGGATAAAAGAGGGTCGCTACCACCAGCCCTCAAACGCAGATATCCCTTCGACGATCCGGCAGTAAATACTTGGGACAAGGCCCCCAAATTAGATGCGGCCATTGCAAAGGCATCGAAAAGATCCTCGCTGCCCTTTGAGGACATGGGATCCCTTAAAGATCCCCTAGACAGGAAGGCAGACACCTTCCTTAAGAATACTTGGGAGATGGCAGCCGGTTCCTTAAGACCAGCAGTGGCGTCAACATGCACAGCCAGGTCCATGATGGTCTGGTTGGACCAGTTGGAGTCACAATTAAAACAGGGTACGTCAAGACAAACAATTCTTGGGGCCCTACCAACAATCCAAGAGGGAGCAGCCTTCCTAGCAGATGCCTCGGCGGATGCAGTAAGAATGGCAGCCAGAGCAGCAGGTCTCTCTAATGCGGCTCGTAGAGCCCTGTGGCTAAAGTGCTGGCAGGGAGACATTCAGACCAGGGCGAAGCTTTGTACTATTCCGTGTGAGGGGGAATATTTGTTCGGCGCAGTCCTGGACGAACTGCTTGAGAAGGCTGGGGACGACAAGAAAAAATTCCCAAATCTCTGGCCTACATCCTACCGACGCCCATTTGGTAGAAGGAGATTCCGTCTGGGGAGAAGGCCCAATTCTTCGCCTACTAGAGACCGTCCCAGATGGGAAGATAGAAGGAGAAGAGGTATGGGCTACATGTTTAGACGCTCGTCTAGAGATCAAAAGAGACAGAATCAATGACTAGCAATTCCCGTGGGAGGTAGACTATCATCCTTCCTTCCGGCATGGTCACAGATTACAAATAGTGACTGGGTGCGCAATGTAATATCCACCGGGCTTAGATTGGAGTTTACCCAGGTCCCGCGGGATACCTTTAAATCCACTCCTTTAAGATCTTCACCCCTTGAACAAGCAGCTTTAGAAGCGGAGGTCTTGAGCCTATGCCAGAAAAACGTCTTGATAGAGGTTCCGGAAGCTGAGAGAGGAAGAGGGTTCTACTCTCCCTTATTCCTGATCCAAAAACCTGATAAGACATTTAGAACGATCATTAACTTACGTTTCCTTAATAAGTTTTTGGTGAACCGTACTTTTAAGATGGAGTCCATCAATACGACAATAAAAATATCGTTTAAAGGGTGTTTTATGGCAGTCATAGATTTGAAAGATGCGTACTATCATGTACCTATCCATGCAGACTTCCAGCAGTTCCTGAGGGTGGCGGTTTCAATAGACGGCACAGTCCGTCATTATCAATATAGAGCCCTTCCCTTTGGTCTCTCAGCAGCGCCCCGGGTATTTACAAAGATAGTGGCCGAAGTGATGGCGCATTTACGGGAGGTGGACATCCTGATTGTTCCATATTTGGATGATTTTTTAATTGTAGGAAAATCAGGGGGCCATTGTACATCCCAGATAGAAAGAGCTAAGTCCAGGTTAGAAAACCTCGGATGGATATTAAACTACGAGAAATCCCGACTCCAGCCCTCAAAAATACAAAAGTTTCTAGGCTTACTATTAAATTCAGAAACTCAGCAGTGTCTATTGCCATTGGATAAAATGCAAAAGATACAGCAGCAGGTTCTTCGGGCGGTTGATAATCCTTCTATGACCCTCAGACAGGCCATGTCCCTGTTGGGATCTCTAACCTCATGCATCCCAGCAGTTAGGTGGGCACAATTCCATACTAGAGCCCTTCAGAAGGATGTCCTATTTAATAGCAGGGCCTTAAGACACTCCTTACAAGGTCGACTGTTGCTAAGCCCCTCGACTGTCACATCGCTTAGATGGTGGCTCGATGATGAGAACCTAGCCTCAGGGGTGCCCTGGATAACGCAGATAACCCGTGTTATAACCACAGACGCTAGTCCCTTCGGTTGGGGGGCCCATATGGGGGACATAGTGGTACAGGGACAGTGGGATTCGGATACGGAGATCTCATCCAACCAAAGAGAGCTATTGGCGATAGAGCAGGCAGTCAAAAAACTCATTATGTACCTACAGGGCCATCACGTGAGGATACTCTCGGACAACCAGGTAGCGGTAGCATATATCAACCACCAAGGTGGAACCCGCTCCGACGCCCTGATGCGGACAACAGAACGTCTCCTTCAAATAGCAGAGGGAAGTTTTCTATCTTTGACGGCGCTCCACATCAGAGGGAAAGACAACGTAAAGGCAGACTTTCTAAGCCGCAAGGCTCTAAAGCAAGGAGAATGGGCTTTGAACAGGGATATTTACCACCAGATTGTCCGCAGATGGGGTCGGCCAGAGGTAGACCTCTTTGCCACCAGAGAAAACAGAAAAGAAAAATCGTTCTGCTCTCTGAATCCCAGGGAAAATCCACTAGCAGTGGACGCCCTCCTGATAAGATGGAACTTTTCTCTGGCATACGCCTTCCCGCCATTAAATCTTCTACCTCTGGTAGTAAGGAAGATCAGGGAAGATCGGGCAAGAGTCATATTAATTGCCCCCTTTTGGCCCAGGAGGACCTGGTTTGCATGGTTAAGGACCATGTCTGTATGCGATCCCTGGGTGCTGCCGAACCTTCCGGATCTCCTCTACCAGGGGCCAGTCAGCCACCCACAAGTAGCGAGACTCCATTTGACGGCGTGGTCTTTGAAAGGTCACTGTTAGAGGATAGAGGGTTCTCCAAGAAGTTAATTGATACCCTCCTAAAAAGCAGGAAATTGACTACCACTAACATTTATGCTAGGACCTGGAAGCGATTCCTGTCCACCTTTCAGTTTGACACCAGAGACGGAATTCCCACGAAACATATTCTGGAATTTCTCCAGAAGGGTCTCGAATTGGGTCTCTCCACAAGTACATTAAAAGTACAAGTTTCAGCCTTAGGGGCCTTGTTTGCATGTGATATTGCCAATAACTATTGGGTAGCAAGGTTCATCAAAGCAGCGGCTAGATCGAGACCCATACACAAAGACAGATGTGTACCTTGGGACTTAAATTTAGTCCTTACGGCCTTGACAGAAAAACCATTTGAACCTCTGGATTCGGCCTCATTAAAGATTATATCTCTTAAGGCAGCTTTTCTAGTGGCGATAACATCCGCACGTAGAGTGAGCGACATACAGGCACTTTCCAGATTGCCCCCTTACACAGAGTTACAGGATAGAGTAATCCTAAGGCCAGATCCAGCATACCTTCCCAAGGTAGCATCACAATTTCACAGGACACAAGAGATAGTTCTGCCTTCCTTCCTCCCTAATCCGACCAACCCTAAGGAGCAAAAACTTCAGGCATTAGATATTAGGAGATGCTTACTTAAATATTTTGCAGCCACGGATCCTTGGAAGAAGGAGAATGCATTATTCCTATCCTTCCAAGGTCCCAGGAAAGGTTGTAGGGTATCAAAACGCACATTAGCGAGGTGGATTAGGGAGGCTATCTCTCTTGCCTACACAGCAGGTGGAGGTCCGGCTCCGCAGAACCTGAGGGCGCATTCCACTCGTGCCATGGCATCATCTTGGCAGAAAGATCTGGAGTGTCAATTGATCAGATATGTAAGGCGGCCACCTGGTCATCTCCTTCCACCTTTTTTAACCACTATCGATTAGATATGGGTGCCTCTTCAGATCTCACCTTCGGGCTAAGGGTGCTGCAGGCTGTAGTCCCGCCCTAAATTAGTTTACATCTCTGTAATTCTCTCGTGGTGCTGTCATGGGAGTCCGAATAAAGTATTAAGTTACGTACCGGTAACGGTATTTTTCGGAAGCCCATGACAGCACCCTTAGTTCCCTCCCTTGTTCACATATAGGGGTGCACTCCTTTAGAAGATTGTCTACAATTTACGGTATGTGGGAGATGGTGTAAAAAAAAATATATATATATTTCTGCTATATAGGGTAGATAGGTTGTATATATTATATGTTGTGTACTAACCATGGTAGCCTCTCAAGCTCTGTAAACCAACTGATGCGTGGGAGAGGTGCCGCCCTTTTTGTATCTGTAGGTTTCCTGTTCCTAAAGGGCGGATCCCCTCTCTCGTGGTGCTGTCATGGGCTTCCGAAAAATACCGTTACCGGTACGTAACTTAATACTTTATGGATGAGGAGGAGGAAACTTTGCCTCAAGTGATTGTCACCATAGATAGATTCAGTAAATATTCGGGCTTATATATAATTTGGGAAAAGTCCCCCCGATGCCCCGACTTGAGGCTCTTTCCTCGCTGTCTACTGTATCTAGTTTGAAATACTTAGGTGTTCATATATCCCATAACAGCACGCTCGACTTACAACTTAATATCTACCCATTGCTGGAACTGGTTAGTTAAATTTGCAACCTGGAGAAAATTACCGCTGTCTGTGGCCGGACGCATCAACCTGATTAAAATATTACTCCCCAAACTTAGCTATTCCCGTCAGCACAGTGCTGTAATGGTACCTAAGTCCTTTTTTGTGAATCTTAATTCCCAGGCCATATCTTTTATATGGGGGAAAACCAGACCCAAACTTAAATTGTCCACTCTACGGAGGCCTAAAAAGGGAGGTGGGGCGGCGCTACCAGATTTCTTTCTATATTATTTGGCTGGACAGGCTAAAGCTCTCAGTGAATGGATGCCGGGTAATGATCTCCCTAATTCTGAAAGTCACTTGCTTCACGCTGCAAGAACTGATTGCCCACTGGGTTTCCTGGAGTTAGAGAAGCCTAGTGTCCCTCGTTTACTACCCCTGCTCCGTCTGGCATGATTAGTATGGAGGCAAATTAAAAAAGTGATTGGATTTAAGGATATCATAGCTGAAATGCCCCTATGGAAAAACGCCTATTTTCCGATATTACTAAATCACCCGTCCACTGATTTTTGGATTCAACATAATGTCTCCCTGATAGACCTGTACGATCATGGGACTTTAATGTCTTTCGAGCAGATACAAGCTAAACATGATGTCCCGAGATCTCAATTTTTCCGCTATTTACGACTAAGATCTGCTCTTCAGTCGCACATAAGATGTGTGGGTGTGGGCCGAGCCATTTCATCCCTACCATTGATAGGAATGCTTAATTCACAGGGTCCCCAGGGCCTTATCTCCTCTTTATATACGTACATGCTGTCGGTGGGAGCAGAGTCTGCCATAAGCTCAGTTAAAGGGAAGTGGGAAAGACTCATCCCTAATACGCAGGGAGAGGAGTGGGAAGAGATCCTGGAGTCTCTGATCGGAGTATCACCATCTATTAATAATAGAATGATACAGCTGTATATAATAAACCAATCCTATTTGACTCCGTTGCGACTTTTTAAGATGGGTCGATTCCAATCATCAGAACGTATGCGATGTCGCTCGCCAGATGCTGATTTTATTCATATGGTGTGGCAATGTCCCACTATCCTACAGTACTGGAAAGAGGTGACGCTATTCTTGTCATCACTGGTGCAAACTCCTGTCCCTCTGGAGCCACTGGTCTGCTTGTTTGGGGTATGGAAAGGATGAAGATTTGGGGTCACCATGTTGGGATATTTCTACGTGAAATGCTGTTTATGGCACGGAAAGTATTGGCACTACGGTGGATGGGTAATTCATGTCCCTCTCTCAGCACCTGGATTGACCTAGTAAACACGATTGTTCCATACGAGCGCACATTATATCAGAACAGGGGATGCCCGGGTAAATTTGAAAAGATCTGGGAGAAATGGAATTCTTCTCATCTTACATTGTAGAATGGAGACATTGCATGTGAGACACTATGGTGAAAGACAGTAGGCTGCGAATTGGTAAATAGTTGATATAGTTGTAGTTTAGTTTAGGAATTCATAATCGATCTGCATCATCTAAGCGACATGATAGAGGCCTGTGAGATATGATTGATTTACTTATTTATAATATATAGGCCGTTGTTCTTTGTATATGCTTGGGGGATTTTACATGTATTACCCGTATATTAATAGTGTTTATGCTCTGTATAATGTTCATAACCACAAGCAAATATGTATGCTGTACATTACATTCTTTTTATTGTTTTGAGTTCAATAAACGAATAAAAAAAAAAAATTTGCATCAATATTACTGTAGGGTATAACGTTGGAACAAAAGGGCACAGAAGAAAAAGAAAAACTGTTGAATAATCAGTGCAGCAGAGTCCAATTTAATTAGGTACCCTGTTCAAATGAAAAAAAAAAAAATCCAATGTAGTCGTTTTTTTTTCTGGGAGCTTTTTCTGACTGTAGAGTTTATCTTCATCTATTTATTTTTTTCTGAAGCAGATTTATGGCTAAGTAAAGTTTGTGATCATCGATTTAGAAGAAAGAATCGGCGTCACAAACTTTTATCAGAATATACTTAGTGACGGATTGACTGTTAACTCATTCTGCAATCAGCTATATATTGTTAGGCTTTAGGGCTGTAGAAATTGAACCTTTCAACATTTACAGTGAAACTGTATTGCAAAAATGATTTTATGGTTTTTCCCTGAAAAGCATGCATCTTAAGTAAAAGCAAAATTGCCCTTTGAGGTGTACATATCGTTGAACCACCTAAAAATGCACTCCACGCAAAATTTCTATCCCCTTAACTTTTTCGTATGTGTATAATATAGTGCAGGTGTGTATTAAGATGCTTATCATTCACCTTTCCCTGGTATCCAGTGGTACTGGATCACGTGGCTTTCTCAGTGTAAGCCCATGGAGTCTTGTTCATCCTCTCCAGAGGCTTAAATTGATGAAAATAGCACTGCCCCAAACAGTCCCTATCTGAGCTGGGAAAGTTGTGCAGCAATAATGTGATCCAGAAGAGCAACTGTGGAAACCTGTAGGCTGCAGTTGGGGTAAGTATTAATGCACCTATATTGATACAGTAGTATGCTGGGAATGTTATAAGCAAAGCTGTATAAATACTGCACTTTTGTAAACCCATGAAGCCAAGCCCTGTAAGGTCATGCTGCATTTACATTCCCTTTTCTAAAGCTATCTTTTCTCCTAATTTGGGATTGTGATGTACTTTGAAGGTTGGATGGAGTGGAAGTCCTTGAAGAAAATCAACGTTGTCTTCTGCAGATGACTGAGAAATTCTTTCACGCCATTATTAACTCGACTCATGAATTCCCTACCCAACTACGGAGTGTGTGCCATTGTTTGTACCAGGTATGTGAAACAGTGTGCAGAGTTCTAAAATGGAGAACGAGGTTTTTGTTTTTTTGCTTTGTGTTTTTAATTTGTTCTTATATGTTGCAATTGTTTTTCTTTGTTCTAGATACTTTGCTTTTCAGTATATAAGTTTATTTTCAGTATGAAGTTTATTTAACATTGTGTTTTATAGATGGTTGTTTATGAAATATACCAAATAGTGTTCGTCTTCCACAAATTCTAACTTTGTTCCATTTACAGGTTTAGGATTTATCAGAAAAGGGGTTTCACTTTTGAGGTTTCTTCTGTTGGATTAATTACCAAACCACCAAGTGGTTAAATTGTTTTGCTTCACACCGGATCTTTCTTTGACTTGCACACAGATTTGCAAGTTTAATGGATTTCCTAGGTGGCGGTGTGAAAATCTTGTCATGTGCCTCCTACGTAATTCCCTTGATGTATGCTATATGGCCGGGTCAGTAATCTGTAACCATTGGACAGTAGTCCTGCAGATATTCTAGCCTTTCTTCATGATTTGGTCCTCCTTTGGAGTATCCAGTGTGGTACGACATCATTCTTACATTGTGACGCACAAACAACATTGTGCCAGCCCGGCTTATCAAAAGAAGAGCTGGTAATGTTAGGAGGTAAGGTGATTTCCAAGCCTCCTGTCCAGCAGTTTACATGTTGCTGACCTGGTCAACAGGACGGAGTCCTGCAAATTGATTCTCCCATCTTTGGTGAAGAGATATATTAAAAAGGAAGTGAATAGTTTTGAAGTTGATGGGTTGGAATCAGAAGACATTGGCAAGGCTAATAATCTAAAACTTTAAAAAGGGAAAGATTGTGATAACTAAATGACAGATCAACTCCACAGCTGCAGGACTTATGGTGTGTTCCTAGTCTTTATTAGAAAGTAGTTATCAGAAGTCGTACGAGGCAGGACAATTAGTGAACCAACAAAAGGGTTATGACTTATGAGCGCTTCACGGCTCAGTGTTAAGAAAGCAAAGACAAACCCATCTTGTTCTATATAAAAGCTACTATAGCACAGATTGCTCAAAAATATAAAGGTGTTTTACCAAGATTGAATGTTGTCCTCTAACTTACTAATTGTTGCGGGATCTGATCATTGAGAGCCCTACTAATCTGAAGAAGGGACTCTGCAGAGTCCCCTATAAATGGCGATAAGGTTTATCATGAGCCCCTGCTCTGCTCCATTCATTGTCTATTGGACTGCCAAAGATAAGAATTCAGTATCAATATTTTCTATTAGTCCCATAGTCAGTGAATAAAGCAGACATGTGCAACACTCCACATATAATAAACCCTGCCACGCTGAAAAAGTTGTTCAGAAATAGTTTGGGAAACATGCAAAAGGGCTCAGAATGTTGACTAATGGTATGTTCACACTGGGCGTTTTTGCTGCGTTTTTTATGCTAATTTTCAGCTGCTTTTTACAGTACCAGCAAATCCTATGAGATTTCAGAAATCTCATGCGCACCCTTAGGTTTTTTTGTCATCAGGATTATGTGCTTTTCTGCTTTTTTTGGACATAGAGCACGTCACTTCTTTCAGCATTTTTGCAGCGTTTTTCACCCATTGGCTTGAATGGGTGTTGAAAAAGCACTGCAAAAATGCAGGTATCATTATTTGCAGCATTTTTGCTGCTGAAATGTCATGGACATTATTATGGACAAAGAGACACAAGTTAGCCCAAAAAAACCGCACAAAATACTGCACCTAAACCTGCGTTTTTGCCGCAGCTTCTTTCCTGCCAAGTCGTCAGGTTTTGCTGCAGAAAAAAAGCAGCAAAAACGTCCAGTGTGAACTTACCCTTAGCCTCCAAAATTAACCAGATCTCAATCCACTAAAGTATTTGTGGAATTTGCTGAAAGAACAAGTCTGATCCATGAAGGCCAAAACTTGCAGGACTAAATGAGCTGATATTTTGCTACTACATGCCACAAGATACCTTAGATCTTCTAGAGTTCGTAGCTTGATGGATCAGAGTTGTTTTAGGGGCATAAAGGGAGCATGCACAATATTGCGTAGGTTGTGGTCTGATTATGGCTGATTGGTATGTATACCTTATAAAATTTGTTTGTGATTGCAACGTTTGCGCTTTGCCATCTAAGCTGCAGCACTATGTTCGCAGCCTCGCTTTCAGTGATGGATTGTACTTATTTAGCACTCAGTAATCCTAAGGTATATTTATAAGTAAAGTTTAAATTTTTATTGAAACAATTTTTCTCCTACACCTCATTGGGGGACTCAGAGACAGTGGGTGTTATGCTGCTGGCCACTAGGAGGACACTAAGTAAACCAGAAAAAAAGTTAGCTCTTCCCCTGCAGTATACACCCTCTCGCTGGCTGAGATTTCTCCAGTTCTTACTTAGAGTCTATAGGAGGCACTTGGGTCTGGTTTCAGATCCCATCAGTTTTATTTTATTCTTGATTTTTCATTTTTTAATCAACGGAGTGAAGGGGGCGACAGTTCCTTTCTACGGCCTGCTCTGCCCCGAACCAAGAACAGGCAAGCACGCGGAGTATACCTCCCCGTACACTTTCCTGCGACGAATGGGGCTGATTCCTCTGACAATGGTTCCCTTACGGTCGGTACTCCACAGATATGAGGGCAAGCGCAACAGGACGAAGCACAGGAGTGCATGGAGAAGGACTTGAGAAGCGCTTTTCGATGCCCTGAATCAGCCCCAGAGCTCCATCCCCCTACCACAGGGTGGATCGATTGAGCAATACCCCTTTAAGACCTCCTCTAGCTCTGCTACATCGCCCGGAGGATCAGACACCTGCAGCTGGTAGACCCCGGACAGCGCGACCTGCCTGAGCACAGGAGTGGAGGTATAGGGTCGGGTCCTTGCCCCCGGGAGAAGTGCTGACTTGGCGTCAGCGGCGGTACACTGGCGCTTACCGCGGGGAGGCCAGAAATTGTCACCGGCTTTTCCGGCCTACTAGGCCGCAATTTGAATAGCGCCGCCCTCGCTAGCGCTGCTCCCTCCCTGCCCCCGGCGCCTACCGTGGGTAGGCCAAAAACTTAGTCCCCGGCTTTTCTGGCCTCCTAGGCCGCAATTTGAATAGCGCCGCCGGCGCTAACGTCGCCGCCCCCTTCCCCTTGGAGTCTCTCATTCCTTATGAGACGCGCAATTCTAATCTCGGGGTCCATGTCTTTTACCTCAGCTGCCGTTAACCCTTTCAGGAGCACTATGCCTGCTCTGGACAGCCGGATACCGGGTGACACCACAGGGCCACCGCTTTCCTCCCGGGGGACACAGCACAGGACCGTGGGTAAGCTGCATCTGCCCTCAGATTAAAGCTTATCCCCTTCCCGGCACATTCCCTGCAGCTGCAGACACTCTGCCGTTAACCCTTTCAGGAGCGCTATGTCTCAATCTAAGGAGGCTAAACGGGCTGCTAAAAAGCACAGTGTTTTTTACCGTGTGTACCACTTGCAAGTCTGCCTTACCCAGTAAACAGACTAATCTGTTATGCACGGCCTGCTGACGGGCCTCCTGCGTTTAGTACCCCTGAGTGTGCTGCATCCCTGTCACGGTCGGTGGAGTCTCTGACCCAGGCTATATTCTCCCTCCGGGAGGGCTCTATGTCAGAAAGCGTCCTTACCTCCCGAGGAGGGCTCTGGCGTCGGCCGGGAACCGTCCACCAGCAGGGGCCATACTTGTTCAAGGGATGGTCAGGTCTATAGAAAGCTGACCCATGACGTGTCCCCTAGTCACATTCGCACCTCCGCATCGGTGACTCCTGTCTCTTGCTCTCCCTCCCCTGAGGTTCACAGTGAGCACGATTCTGAATTTGAATCTAACACGTCAGTCCCTCAGAATCCCCCAACTGATCAAGAGTCGCTTGATTCTTTTATAGAATCAGTCAACAGGATTCTGAAGTTGGATGAGGATAATGTTCCCGCTCCAGCACACCCTATCTTATATAAGAAAACAAAGCAGGTGCGCAGGTTATTTACCAGCCATCCAGAAACATAGGGATCAGCCATCTAAGCCGTTCACAGGGCAAAAGTCTACTCTGGCTAAATACCCTTTTGCTCCAAACCTAATGAAGAATTGGTTACAGTCCCCTCCGGTGGACCCTCCTGTATCGCATCTTGCTTCTAAAACGCTCCTATCTGTTTCTGAGGGTTCCTCAGTCAGAAACTCCTCCGATCGCCAAATTGACTACCTTGCCCGTTCAGTTTTTTGAAGCTTCAGGAGCAGCGCTTTTTTCGATCTTCCGCTGCAATTTGTGTCACTAAGGCAATGGCCGCTTGGCAGAAGTCTTGATTACTTCCTTCCAGGGCACCAATCTTCCTCCGGAGGCAACCACTGTCGCCAGGCAGATAATTCACGCAGCAGACTTTGTAGTAGACGCTTTTTTTTTATGCTGCCTATTGCGCGGCTCAAACTGCCGCTAATGCGATCTGCATTATAAGAGCCCTATGGCTCTCCGGCTGGCTGGCGGATGCCACATCTAAAAGATCGTTGACTTCTCTCCCTTCTCAAAAAAGTTGTCTTTTTGGAGAGAAACTGGACCAGCTCATTTCTGATTCTACCGGGGGAAAAAGTAAATTCCTTCCTCAACAAAAGGCTTTTCGGCCGTTTCGCAACCAACAGCCGACATGGATCAGGTCGGTCCCCTCGCGGAGACAGAGGCTCCCAGGTCTCATACAGACCTAACCGCTCTTGGAAACCCAGGCCTAGGGCTTCTGGATCTAGGGGAGCCAGATCTCATAGATCTACCCAATGACTTGTTGTGGTATCCGGCGGACACCGGCAAAGTTGGCGGTCGCCTACTTTCCTTCAGCCACACCTGGCTCGTGGTCGTCCACGACAAGTGGGTCAGGGAGCTGGTGTCCTCTGGATACAAGATAGAATTTTCTTCTCCTCCCTCCAACTCGTTTTTTTCCTTTCCTCTCCCCCCAAGAAAAAGACAAGAGCCTTCTTTCGGGCTGTTCAGGCTCTGCTAAGGGACGGAGTCGTCATTTCGGTCCCTCCTCACGAGAAGTTCAGGGGATTGTATTCAAACCTTTTTGTGGTTCCAAAAAAGGATGGGACGATGCGACCCATTCTGGATCTCAAACTGTTAAATCAATTTGTCCGGGTACGGCGATTCCGAATGGAATCTCTCCGATCAGTTGTCGCTTCCATGGAAAAAGGAGAGTTCCTAGCAACCATCGACATCAAGGACGTTTACCTTCACATTCCGATCTGCCCGTCCCACCAGCAGTTGCTGCGGTTTGCAATTCACGAGGAACACTTCCAGTTTGTTGCCTTGCCCTTCTGACTCACCACCGTCCCCAGGGTCTTTACCCAAGGTCATGGCGGCTGTCATGGTCATTCTCCACTCTCGAAGTGGTGATGTTACCGTATCTGGACGACCTGCTCATCAACAGTCCATCCCTTCCAGCCTGCAAGGAATCCGTGGATATAACAGTAAATACACTTTCTCTCCTGGGGTGGAAGATAAACTTCGGAAAGTCTTTCCCAAAACCTGCTCAGCAGATTTCCTTTTTAGGAATGATCTTGGACACTTACTGCGGGTTAGTAATTTTCCCTCCAGAAAAGACACAAGCCTTACAACAGGCAGCGTGTACTCTTTCCCGACCAGTTTCTCATTCCATTGGTTTCAGCATGAGAGTTCTTGGAAAGATGGTGGCAGCGATGGAAGCAGTTCCATTTGCACAGTTCCACCTCCGTCCCTTACAACATGCGTTGCTGTTAGCTTAGTACAAGAACCCGTTCTCCCTGGACCGTCGGATCCTTCTGTCACTGCGGGTCAGGCAAGCCCACAGGTGGTGGACACTGAGGTCCTCCCTGAATCAAGGGATGTCTTTTCTCCCAGTAAGATGGTTGGTAGTAACCACCGACGCAAGTCTTCTCGGCTGGGGTGCGGTTTTTCGTCACCACACGGCACAAGGTCGTTGGTCATCCTGAGAGTCACGTCTCCCCATCAACATTTTGGCGATACGAGCGATCAGATTAGCTCTACGGAGTTTCCACTATCACCTCGCAGGTCACCCCATCAGGATCCAATCCGACAACGCCACGGCTGTAGCGTATATCAACCGCCAGGGAGGTACCCGGAGCAGGATGGCCATGCACGAAGTGAGTCACATCCTCCATTGGACCGAGACCAACCATTCGCCCATCTCAGCAATCCACATCCCGGGCGTAGAAAATTGGGCGGCAGATTTCTCAGTCACCAAGGCATTGCCTCGGGAGAGTGGTCCCTTCATCCGAAAGTCTTTCAGCAGATTTGTCCCCTGGCGACTTCCAGATCGCATGGATCTACTCTCGCAGGGCCCGATTTACCACCAGAACTCCAGGGCCCTGTCTTTGACGGCATGGCCGTTGAATCCTGGTTTTTAGCACAGGCTGGGTTCTCTCACTGTGTGATTTCTTTTTTTTTAAACCAGTTATTTTTATTTAGGTTTCAAAAGATTTTAAACAATAAACAGTGGATATCAATATACATGTAACAATTCACATATCTTGTAGTAATACAATCAAAGCCATACCCCCCCTCCCCCAATACTCCTTGTGCCGGGTATACTTGAGAGTCTTAGCAATCATATCACCGCCATCCAGGCGGACCATATTTTTCCGAAAGTTCTTTCACCATGCCTTCGCCTGTAAATGCTTTCCTCTAAATGCATTACCGTATGTGTCTGAGCAATAAATTCCCTCCTAGTGGGGCTCACTGTGTGATTTCAACCATGATTAGTGCTAGGAAGCCTGTGTCCATGCGCATCTATCACTGCACCTGGAAAACCTTCTTTTCGTGGTGCAAGGATCATGGTTGATCACCTCTGGTGTTTTCCATTCTGGCCATATTGGAATTCCTTCAATTAGTTACATAGTTACATAGTTTTGAAGGCTGAAGGAAGACCTTATGTCCATCTGGTTCAGCCTATTTTTAGTGCAGCTGTAATGCATTGTTGATCCTGGGGAAGGCAAAAAACCCACAGAGTAGAAGCCAATTTTCTCCATAGGGAAAAAAATTTCTTCCCCTAAGCTGGGTCAATCATCTACCTATAATATTCTGTTATTCGTAACCTTCTATACTGTTACTCACAAGAAAAGCATCCATTCCTTTCTTAAATTCATTCAGTGAGTTGACCATCACCACTTCCTCAGGAAGAGAATTCCAGAGCCTCACTGCTCTTACCGTGAAGAACCCTCTTCTATGCTGGTGCAGAAATTGTCTGTCCGCCAAACGAAGAGAATGCTCCCTTGTTCTTGTCACAGTCCTTGGTACAAACAGTTCATTGGAGAGATCTCTGTATTGCCCTCTGATATACTTGTACATATATATTAGGTCTCCCCTAAGTCTTCTCTTTTCTAGAGTAAATAGACCTAATTTTGATAACCTTTCTGGGTATTGTAGTGAACCAACTCTATTTATCATTTTAGTAGCCCGCCTTTGAACCCTTTCAAGTTCAGTAATGTCTTTCTTGAGCACCGGCATCCAAAATTGCACACAATACTCCAAGTGTGGTCTGACGAGTGATTTGTACAGAGGGAGAATTATGTTTTCATCTCGTGTCCCCAGACCTCTTAAAATCAGACCTCACGCTTAGCTCGCTCAAGGGCCAAATTTTGTCCTTGTCAGTGCTTTTCCAAAGCAAAATTGCCACCAAACCTCAGGTCAAGACGTTAATTCAAGGAGTTTCCCATGTGGCGCCTCCTTATAGAAGGCCATTGGAATCATGGGACCTTAACCTGGTTCTCGGGGCCTTACAGGAGGCTCCTTTCGAACCGCTGCAGGACGTGTCACTGACGTCCTCTCATGGAAGGTGGTCTTTCTAGTGGCAATTACGTCAGACGCGTTTTGGAATTGGCAGCCCTGTCCTGCCGTTCTCCGTTCCTGAGTTTTCATAAGGACAAGGTAGTTCTCAGGATGTCCCCGTCGTTCCTGCCCAAGGTCGTCTCCTCTTTCCATCTCAACGAGGAAATTGTTTTGCCTTTCTTTTGTCCAGCGCCAGTCCATTGCATTGAGAAGGCCCTCCACACCCTGGATGTGGTTAGGACGCTGAGATGGTACATCTCGCAGATGGCTCCCTTCCACAAGTCAGATGCCCTGTTCATGCTTCCAGAGGGGCATAGGAAGGGTCTAGCTGTGTCAAAAGCAACACTAGTCAGGTGGATTTGCTTGGCGATTCAGGAATCCTACCGTGTCAGGAACACGCCTGTCCCAGCAGGGATTAAGGCGCGCTCTACCCAGTCAGTGGGCGCCTCTTCGGCCATTCGGCACCAGGCCTGGGCAGAACAGGTCTGCAAGGCTGCGACTTGGTCCAGTCTCCATACTTTTACAAGACATTACCAAATTCATTCTCAGGCCTCTGCGGATGCAGCTCTCGGCAGATGGAGCCTGCAATCGGCAGTACCTCAGTGTTGACTCAGTGGTACATGGGGTATTAGCAGATGTATGCTCCCCACCCAGGGACTGCTTTAGGACGTCCCACTGTCTGTGTCCTCCAATGAGGCGTAGGAGAAATAGGGATTTTTGTGTACTCACCGTAAAATCCTTTTCTCCAAGCCAGTCATTGGGGGACACAGCACCCACCCTGTTTAGCCTATTGGCTCACTGTAGCATTCTTAGTCTTTGACATAGCTATGGTTATTGTTGACTGTTTATGCTCCTACTGCTTTTTTCACCGAACTGGAGAAATCTCAGCCAGCGAGAGGGTGTATACTGCAGGGGAGGAGCTAACTTTTCTTTCTGGTTTACTTAGTGTCCTCCTAGTGGCCAGCAGCATAACACCCACTGTCTGTGTCCCCCAATGATTGGCTCGGAGGAAAGGATTTTACGGTAAGTACACAAAAATCCCTATTTTTTAAATCATTAGAGCATAACAGAACACAAATTGAACAGGAAAGAAAAAGCGTGGGAGAGGGGCAATTATAATACTATATTCATAGACCAATATACTGCAGCATCTTAGGAACATAAAAAAATAATGATGAAATGCCCATAATGTATTGAGATTTAGTTATTAAATAGATTTAGAATAATCAATAATAAGTAGTTAATATTATATAAGTGTTAGGTAATAAATATATACTAATGAAAAGTACCAGGGTTAAGTGACACCAAACAGATTGAATACCTCAAACAACATTCACTGAATAATTCAGATCCATGTAATAATCTAAAGTGGTAAAGGAATAATTCATTAGGTATCTGCTGTAATATAAAGTGACAGGTGCCCAAAGTGGCTGGTGCTAAGAGGAGATGGATTGAATACCAATATAGTTAAAGTACTATAGTAAAGAATGATGATGCATACCCACTCTCACCACTGTGCCAAACCCGCATTTTGTCAAAGCGTTGACCAGGGACACTTGCGCCTTGCCCTCTTAGCTGCAGCAGTGTGTTTGCAACCTCGCTTTAGTGATGGTTTGCACTTGTTTTAGCACTCAGTAATCTTAAGGCATATTTATATGTGCAGCAAATAAATGTTACTTATCTGCATTGTGCTATGAAATAAAAAGCTACATAAATGAATTTACCCTTTGTCCAATTATACTTGATGTTGATGTGTAGCATCTACGAAACAGAAAATTGTCTCAATTCTTCTTTTTTTTTTTTAATTTTAGGGTTATGTGTTTCTACTACCTATGTTAGTGTCTTAGTCTTGTTAGAAACTGAGTATGTAATCTTTTCATGTTAGGGCCAGATCACACTGCGTTTGTGTCTCAGTCCAAACGCTTCTCAAATTTTTCAACGTGTCAGTTTTATGAAACTCTGGGCTAGGTCTGTGCCCCTTTTCTGCGGTATCCACCTTTTCAGAGTTGCAAAGAAGCAACCTAGTAAATTACATTGATGTGTACATCTGAAAAGATGGATACCATCGATATCCATTAGTTGTAATAAAGAAGACTTACACTGGACCATAGCATTGCTCCCCACCCCCAGCAAGTGTGTGACCGAAAGAAGACAAAGCCTTTATATAAGCATAGTAACTCATATTTTTCTCAGTCTTAGTAGCCTAAAGAACCCATCTTTCAGAAGGGAAATCGCCATAACTCGTGGGCAGTCAATTTCCCCCATTCTTTTTCAAATTCAGCTAATCCCCCTCTTTTCACATAGTTTCCTAACAGAATTAGGAGATTGAGTCCCTTAATCACTTCTGCAATTCTTGCCTATGACCTTCCTTACATGAAATAATTTAGCAACTGCGAGCTGTACCAGGAGTGTTCCCAAGAGCCCCCACACATCCCAGCAGACAAAACTTGGTTTCCAATGGAATCTGAATGTCTTATATTCTAATAATTAAATCCTTCACCTCTCCCCGTAATTCACTCGAACATGGACATGATCGGAACATATGCTTCAATGTCGCTACTTCCTCATTACAACAAGGGCATTGAAGGAATGAAAGTAGCCCTCGCAGTATAGATCTTTCACATACTCCAACACCTTTCTTTCCCAAATTGTTCCAAATGGGTATATACTGTACACATCTAGATATACCTACTAAATTCGTACAAAATCATCCATGTTTTATGTATAAAAGACCAATTTGGTTTCTGCATAGAGATTAACCTATGAACTTCAAATATCGTCATCAAACAGTCCCTTCCACCCAAATATCACAGCAGTCCCCTCCTTCCACCCCCTTCTTGTCTGCCACCCTGTTCCTTGGGTAACTGTAGCTTCTGTAATTTAATTTTTGGATTATCCCATTTCCATTTCAGGTCCCTAAATAAGTTATACATCCTATTAAATCAGTGTTTTGGTGTTTGGAAGTTACTAAACCTCTTCACTAGCCCTTTTCATAATTCGCGTTGGGCGAACTCCTGGATGTTTGGATTCAGCCACACAGTTAAAAAAAAAAAAAAATTTAGTTCGGGTACCAGAATAGTACTCGAACCGAAAGATGAATGGGGGGCCCGAACATCCATTGTTTGCCATGCTGTTATCTGCATGAGAGAGCAGCAGACACTGGCTCTGATCAACGGTATGATCATTATGGCTGGTCAGAGCTCTGCGGCTTCCTCTGACAGCGTGAGCCATCAGCTGTGACCGGAGGTAAACCTTCGGTCACAGGTGTCATCTGATGTGCGTACTACTCCCATCCTACTCCTGCTTTCTCTGATAGCAGCGAGAGCAGGCGGCAACTGATAAAGTATTCATCAGCCTGCGCTATAAATAAAAAAAATAATTAAAAAAAAGCATGAGTTCCCCCCTAGTTTTAATAACCAGCATGTAAAAAAAAAAAAACCTGACAGCTGCAGCTATCCCTCCCATTTTTGACAACCAGCCAAGCTAAACCAGACATCTGTGGGCTAGTATACTCAGGCTGGTAAGGGGCCATGGATCTTGGCCCCTCCCAGCCTAAAAATTAGCAGCTGCCCCAGAAAAGGCACCTCTATTAGATGCACCAATTCTGGCGCTTTGCCCAGCTCTTTCCACTTGCCCTATGGTGGCGGCAAGTGGGGTTAATAGTTGTGGGGTTGATGTCAGCTGTTTTATGGCCGCTGATAACAAGACCACAACTTAGTAATGGAGGAGAAGTCTCTATAAGACACCTTTCCATTACTAACCCCATAGTCAAATTGTAAATAAACACACAGCCAGAATCAAGTTCTTCATTTGAAATAAAAATACACACCGTTTTACTTTTTTTTATTTAAAAATAACAAACACAGTGATACTTGCCTAACGCCCATTCCATGGAAGCCCCGTCTCTTAGCCCTGTCTCCGGTAGCCCCATATCTACAAATATCTCCAGGGCTGTCACATTGTAGAAGGATCATTTTTATTCTCATTTGCACAAGGAAAGACTAGAAGCAAGGGGATGAAACTGAATGGGAGGAGATACAGATTAGATATTAGAAAAAACTTTTTGACAGGGTGATCAATAAGTGGAACAGGCTGCCACGAGAGGTGGTGAGTTCTCCTTCAATGGAAGTCTTCAAACAGAGGCTGGAATGATTTAGTGAATTTCTGTTTTGAGCAGGGGGTTGGACCAGATGGCCTTTCCAACTCTACCATTCTATGATTCTTGTAGAAAAAAAAAAAGGAAATAAAAAAATAAAAAGCAACCATATTCCTCAGCTGTGCAACATACTTTCCCATGCCGTAATCTATGTCTGCGATAAGTGGTTTTCAACGTGCACGGTGCCAAAATGCGACCACGGGAGAATGAGCTGCTGTGAGTACAGCGGCAGTGACTAGTGGAAACTTTATCGAAGTTAGGACAGGTCACTAAGGATGTGTTCCCATCTCAATTCACTGTCAGCTTGGCCCCTGAACTGCAGTGACATCACCGCTTTCACTGTGAGAAAGTCTCACTGTGCTGCGCTGAACTCAGTGATTTCACAGAAATGTTTTCTTTCTGTGAACTGTGTTTATTTACCATTTTGACCTATTAGTAATGGCGAGGCATTTAACTGTGCATTTTCTTTGGCAGCTGTTATTTTTTAGGCTGTGGGAGGGGCAATATCTGTCTGCTTTAGCTGGGCTGGTTCTCAACAATGGGGGGGGACCCCAAGATGTTTTTATTTAAAAAATTAAAAAAGACAAGGGGATCCGTCTGTTCTGGTTAACCAGCCATGAATAAGCTGACAGCTGAGGGTTGCAGCCTGCAACTGTCAGTTTTGCCATGCTGGTTATCAAAAATAGACGAGACCCCACTCTGGCTGATGAATATTCCCCATCAGCCGCACCTCCTCTCGCTGTTATCTGCCAACGCCTGTGACCGTAGGTAAATTTTTTTTTACTGTTGGTCATAGCTGCTGGCTAACACTGCCATCATTTATTTTTACCAGTCTGCGTGGGAGCCACAGCACTCTGACCAGTAGAAGTAATCATACTGCCAATCAGAACCGCCAGTGTTTCTTGCGCTGTCATGCAGATGACAGCGTGGGAAACACCTGATGTTCGGGGTGTCGAACCTGAACAGTAACACTGACTTCCTGGAAAAGTCCGTGTTTGGGGTTTGTAAACGAACAGTAGATATTCGTTACGGACCCCGAACTTTACTGTTCGGTTTCATCAATCTCTACTCATAACTCGTAAGATTTGTAAACTGCTGGAAACGACCACAAATTGGAATTTCAAGGGTGTCTATAGTTTACCAAGATATGGTCATAAGTAGAGATGAGCAAATTTGTTTGGATTTTGTCCCCAAATCTGATTGACATTCGAGCAATATTCGTGCCGAATGTATGTCTTATTGGTTCCGAAATATTCGGTAATTTCTACTCCCATTGACTCTAATGACGTTCGGCTGTGTTCGACGTATATTGCAAAAACAATATTCGATTCTGATTGTATTCGGAACCGAATCCTAACAAATTCGCTCATTTCTAGTCATAAGTGCTTTTGCTCCATTCAACGTGTAAATCTGACTACAAAATATTTTTATTGATTTAATCCTTTAACAATGAATCAACTTTGTAGTAGGTTTACACTAATAAATAAAAAGATTTTATCTACAATTTGTGTACACATCAGTTGATTTCCGTAGTCGTTCTGTGCTGAAGGCCCCATCACACTAAGCGAGATCGCTAGCAATATCGCTAAAGCGTCACCGATTTTGTGACGCAGCAGCGATATTGCTAGCGATAATGCTAGCGATAATCGCGCGAGAACGTCCTGGGCCTTTTCATTTCGGCTGCATCCTGCTGGCGCCAACGAGCGACGCATGGATGCGGGCGGGAGGACGTCTTCATCGCCGCGTCTGACAGGTAAGTAACGACCGCTGCTGCGTTGCTACATCGCTAGTGAGATCTGCCTGTTTGGCAGCTCACTAGCGACCACTTAGCGATGCACCAGCGATCCTGACCTGGTCATATCGTTGACGGGATCGCTGGTGCATCGCTAAGTGTGACGGGGCCTTAAGAGTCTCTTTAAAGCGAACTTGTCAGCAGGATTATGGTCAGTAAACTACATATACTGTCAGGTTGGCGCTGTTACACTGACTAAACAATAACCACAAGACCGATTTAATCAACCAAGGTATAATTTTAATCTGTATTTGGAGTTTTTAGTTAATGCTTTGGGGCGGGCCTGTGGTGGGAAGAGGTATTTATGTGGTGCTCTGCTTACATATTCATCCTTATGGGCTTATGACAGGTCACTGCCTGCCTCCTATTTTACATAATGCATATAATATTGTTGGCTTAGAAAAAAAAGTAAGTTCAGCAAAATAGCGGCACAGTAGCATCTATGGCTTACCAATAGATGCTACTGAGCAAGCACCGTTGCCATTTTGCTGCAGCCAATTTTTTTTCTTTCCTCCAACCAAATGGTGGATAATACGCAGTGGCAAGCGATAGATGCTATTGCACATGAACAAGAGCCATTTTGCTGTAGTTAAATTTTTATTTCTAAGACCGCAATATTATATGGGAAAAGGAAAGGTGTCCAGCTGTAAGCAGAGATGACTAAAAAAAATGAATTTTATTAAACAACCTTAAAAAAAAAAAAAAGCAAAACATTTTAGTCAGGCACCAGCACACCATTGAGGAAGATCGACGTGTTTCAACCTAAGTCTTAGTCATGACTAAGACTTAGGTTGAAAAGCGTCAATATTTCTCACTGGTGTTCTGATGCGTGTTCTGATGCCTGTCACCTTGTTTTTGCATTTTGTTAAGGTTGTTTAATAAAATTCATTTTTTAGCCACCTCTGCTTACAGCTGGATACCTTTTCCTGTTCATGTTTAGTTGCGGCTCACCCCGATCCGTGCTGGGCGTTGGTCGGTTTAGGGTAATCACTACACACCGGTAAGCTGACTTTCTCTTCTTTTTTCAACAATATTGCACTAGCTGAAGAGCCCGACGTTGCCCGGGCATAGTAACGAACTATGGTTAGTTATAACAAATTATAATGATTATATCTATATATAAAGCTGTGTATAGCCCCGCCCACTTCGCATAGCCACATTCACTCTAATATCCCACATCATCCCGTCAGCCAGAGCTACCGGACTACTACCCCTAATATCCCACATCGTCCCGTCAGCCAGAGTCAAAGGACTACTACTCCTAATATCCCACATCCTCCCTTCAGCCAGAGCCACCTGACTACTACCCTAAATATCCCACATCGTCTCGTCAGCTATAGCCACTGGACTACTACCCCTAATATCCCATATCAGCCTGGGGTCAGAACCAGAGCGCTGAGTGGAACGGTCCTATCTTCCATACCGGGGATCCCTTTAAGAGAGGCCTGGGGTCAAAACTAAAGCGCTCCATGGATTTGCCCTAACTTCCATACCAATGATCCCTTTAAGAGAAGCCTGGGGTCAGTATCAGAGCGCAGGTCTAGGAAGACTTCTGGTGGTCCCAAACTTCTTCCATTTAAGGATTATGGAGGTCACTGTACTCTTAGGTACCTTGAGTACTGCAGAAATTCTTTTGTAATCTTGGCCATATGTTTGCTTTACCACATTTCTGTCTCTGAGCTCCTTGGCCAGTTCCTTTTGACCTCATGATTCTCATTTGGTCTGACATGCACTGTGAGCTGTGACGTCTTATAGAGACAGGTGTGTGCCGTTACAAATCAAGTCCTATCAGTTTAATTAAACACAGCTGGACTCCAATGAAGGAGTATAACCATCTCAAGGAGGATCACAACGAAATGGACAGTATGTGACTTAAATGAGTGTCTGAGCAAAGGGTCTGAATACTTATGACCATGTGATATTTAAGTTTCTCTTTAATAAATTTTCAGAAATTTCTACATTTGTTTTTTTTCATTCAAGATAGGATGCAGACTGTACATTGATGAAGAAAAATGAACTTTTTTGAATTTACCAAATGGCTGCAATGAAACAGTGAAAAATTTAAAGGTGGACTGAATTCTTTCTGTAGCCACTGTAACACTTGGCTTGTTTTTTATTTTAATCTTTTAAATGGCATTCATTGTATGGTTCATGGTGCAGTTTTATAGCTTGGGTCATTTAGGGTGCTGTGATAAGAAACGTGCACTTTGTTTACTGCAGTTTGTGTACAAAACTGCATTTTTAGCATTACATTTTTTCATACTTTGTTTAGAGTCCGTCCCCCCCTCCATTTTTACAGTTTTTATTTCCTTCTGGTAGTAATGTCCTCTTGTAGTAATGTCCCCAATCTGGCCAGCTTCTTCTAGTAATGTCATCATCGTATAGTAATGTGCCCATCCTTTTCCCCATCATGTAGTAATTTCCCCAATTGTGCCCCACTTCACGTGCGATTAAGAAACAAAAATAAATTTTCTTCTCACCTGACCGCGACTCCCTCAGTGAACAACATTCCCCTCTCCTCCGCAGCCTGGGTGGTGCATGACAGTGACATCACACACTGACCTCACCGGCCTCCCAGTGACAGCTGCCGGTCTCTAATTGGCCAGCCGCTCTTATTGATATTGTGGTGCAGAGAGATGTCAGTAGAATGTGTGGCCAAAGACACACATTCAACTGAAATGAATCCCTGCTTCAGAGGCCCCAGTATTGGGCCATGATGATCCTAGGAGATGCGGTGCCTGTGATCTGCATGAAACAGCCTTGGGGGCTGCATGCTGCTATTTGGTCTTGTGTTTGAGATCCCTGCAGTTTACTCTAGTTTTAGTTGTATCTTTACAGTGCTGAACCGTGTCTGTAATCACGTCTAAATCTCGCTTTTGGTCATGGTGAATATGGCTTGAGTTGGGGATATTGTAGCGTTCTAACCTCAAGCGACGCTGGCCTCTCTCTTCTTTTTTTTTTTTTTTTTTTTTTTTTTTTTTTTATATTGTAAGATCTGGTTGTGATGACTTTGTTGAAGTGGCTGGCGGTATAGGATGATTCTGCATTTCTGTTCCCTACCATCAGTTCCCAGGTTTTTGCAAACTTTCAGTGGGTTAGGAAAGACATAAAGGACTGATGGAAGGTAGTATGACTACAGGATTAGACTACCAGGGTTCATTGCTTGCTATGGAGTTGCATTAACTCCTTCTACAAAACTGCCTCTTTCATTTTTAATTCATTGAGGCAATTAAAAAAAAAAGTTAAAAAGGTGCATATAGCTTTTAGGTAGGAAGAGTTCTATAGGAACCAGCAGGAGTAGACTTGACATTTTTTAGGTGCAAGCAATAACTGCTTTCTTAGACAAACGGAAATCAATGCAAAGTATTGGGCATTGATAGTGTTTTCCTTGGAATATTGCGTACATGGCCTCTGGGATTTATCTTGGCTTGATTTAAACACAGAAATGTAAAATTTTTGCCGGTGTGTGCAATGTAACAAGTACTATCTTAAAAGTGAATGTTATTAAGCTTTGAATATATACGGTATATATATTTTTTTATTAATATATACACATGGCTGTGTGTGAGGGATCTTCACCAAAGTTAGACCTAAAAGCCTTTTGTTGCCTTATAATATTCCTTGACTAGTTTCCACTTTAGTGAGGATAGTTAAGTGAATGAAGCCTCCATCTACTATATAATTGTCTTATTCTGTCTGTCTGTAACCGAAATCCCGCATCGCTGATTGGTCGCGGCTGCCAGGCCACGACCAATCAGTGACAGGCGCAGCTGTTTGTAACTGTAAGCTGCGCCTGCTGCTGATTGGTCGTGGCCGGCCACCATCTAGGCCGTGACCAATGAGCTACAGGCGGGATTTCTGTTACAGAGAGACAGACCGAATTAGACGATTATACAGTAGATACACTTCTGTATGAGGAGAGAGGAAAAAAATATATACATACACGTCTGTATGAAGAGAAATATATATACACGTCTGTATGAAGAGAAATATATATACACGTCTGTATGAAGAGAAATATATATACACGTCTGTATGAGGAGAAATATATGTGTACGTCTGTATGAGGAGAAATATATATACACGTCTGTATGAGGAGAAATATATACACGTCTGTATGAGGAGAGAAATATATATACACGTCTGTATGAAGAGAAATATATATACACGTCTGTATGACGAGAAATATATATACACGTCTGTATGACGAGAAATATATATATATATACACGTCTTTATGAGGAGGAAGATACAGTGGGGAAAAAAAGTATTTAGTCAGTCAGCAATAGTGCAAGTTCCACCACTTAAAAAGATGAGAGGCGTCTGTAATTTACATCATAGGTAGACCTCAACTATGGGAGACAAACTGAGAAAAAAAAATCCAGAAAATCACAGTCTGTTTTTTTTTTTCATTTTATTTGCTTATTATGGTGGAAAATAAGTATTTGGTCAGAAACAAAATTTCATCTCAATACTTTGTGATATATCCTTTGTTGGCAATGACAGAGGTCAAACGTTTTCTGTAAGTCTTCACAAGGTTGCCACACACTGTTGTTGGTATGTTGGCCCATTCCTCCATGCAGATCTCCTCTAGAGCAGTGATGTTTTTGGCTTTTCGCTTGGCAACACGGACTTTCAACTCCCTCCAAAGGTTTTCTATAGGGTTGAGATCTGGAGACTGGCTAGGCCACTCCAGGACCTTGAAATGCTTCTTGCGAAGCCACTCCTTCGTTGCCCTGGCGGTGTGCTTTGGATCATTGTCATGTTGAAAGACCCAGCCACGTTTCATCTTCAATGCCCTTGCTGATAGAAGGAGGTTTGCACTCAAAATCTCACGATACATGGCCCCATTCATTCTTTCATGTACCCGGATCAGTCGTCCTGGCCCCTTTGCAGAGAAACAGCCCCAAAGCATGATGTTTCCACCACCATGCTTTACAGTAGGTATGGTGTTTGATGGATGCAACTCAGTATTCTTTTTCCTCCAAACACGACAAGTTGTGTTTCTACCAAACAGTTCCAGTTTGGTTTCATCAGACCATAGGACATTCTCCCAAAACTCCTCTGGATCATCCAAATGCTCTTTAGCAAACTTCAGACGGGCCCGGACATGTACAGGCTTAAGCAGTGGGACACGTCTGGCACTGCAGGATCTGAGTCCATGGTGGCGTAGTGTGTTACTTATGGTAGGCCTTGTTACATTGGTCCCAGCTCTCTGCAGTTCATTCACTAGGTCCCCCCGCGTGGTTCTGGGATTTTTGCTCACCGTTCTTGTGATCATTCTGACCCCACGGGGTGGGATTTTGCGTGGAGCACCAGATCGAGGGAGATTATCAGTGGTCTTGTATGTCTTCCATTTTCTAATTATTGCTCCCACAGTTGATTTCTTCACTCCAAGCTGGTTGGCTATTGCAGATTCAGTCTTCCCAGCCTGTTGCAGGGCTACAATTTTGTTTCTGGTGTCCTTTGACAGCTCTTTGGTCTTCACCATAGTGGAGTTTGGAGTCAGACTGTTTGAGGGTGTGCACAGGTGTCTTTTTATACTGATAACAAGTTTAAACAGGTGCCATTACTACAGGTAATGAGTGGAGGAAAGAGGAGACTCTTAAAGAAGAAGTTACAGGTCTGTGAGAGCCAGAAATCTTGATTGCTTGTTTCTGACCAAATACTTATTTTCCACCATAATATGCAAATAAAATGAAAAAAAACAGACAATGTGATTTTCTGGATTTTTTTTTCTCAGTTTGTCTCCCATAGTTGAGGTCTACCTATGATGTAAATTACAGACGCCTCTCATCTTTTTAAGTGGTGGAACTTGCACTATTGCTGACTGACTAAATACTTTTTTTCCCCCACTGTACATCCTATTACAATAATTATAGGTTTAAAGTTGTTTTTTTACTACGTTAAACAGTACCTTACTTTAACATTATTTAAGGGGAGCCTGTCAGCACAGAATGACTGTTCAAACCAAGCAAACCATCCTTTAGTGGACAGAGCTGTTATAAAATCATACCTTTATTGTCCAAGTCTGCTGCTTAGTTTGTCACAAATCGTTATTTAATTAAATGATACTGATGATGTGCAAAGAGCGGTTGTCCTTTAAAGACTCCAAGTGACTGCAGACTTCTGAATCCTAAAAACACGCACTGCTTGGTCCTCTGACTGCAAATATGCGATTTCATACATGAGGTCATCATGTACTGACTGGACGTGCTCAGCCTTCCTCAATACAAGCGAGCTGAGAGAGGACAAACACATTTAGTTGGAATATGCCAATCACATACTTGCGGTCATGTGAACGCGTGCACTCTCGCCGGCAACAATGGAGAATCCTGACAGCGCGCAGTGCACACACTGTGAACTAAGAAGTCTGCAGTCACATACAGTGACTGTAGGCTTTTAGCAGCAGACATGGCAACCCTTTTATTGTACCCCTGGTGTTACTGAACAGCTCAGTGTACCTTCCCACCTACTTGTTTTCCATCTATCACTCTTTTTTTCTTGATTGACGGCTCTGCTTTACAGGACCTATAGGGGAGTAGTTACAGATGAAAACAAGTGGCACTGAAATGCTCAGCCATGCCAAGTATTCTGAAGCATAGTTTATCTTATTAGCATATTTGAAAAAATTACAACTGATAACCAAATCAGAAACACATTTGGACATTAGATATGTATTTTATTAGGGCCATGTCACTTACATGATATTGTGTTTGATTTGTACAGACAGTCATTTTGTACATATATACTCCCCTTAGAGGGAATCTGTTGCCAGGTTTTTGCTACCTCATTTGAGTGCAGCATTATGTTGAGGAAGTGACACTGATTACAGTGATTTATCACTTATTTTTTGAGTTGCAGCAGTTGTGATAATATCACAGGTTTATCCGCCACAGATCTAGCAGTACTCCAAAGCTGAGCTGTGTATAACCCCGCCCACATCACCACCGTCTGTATGAGGAGAAATATATATACACGTCTTTATGAGGAGAAATATATATATACCGTATATACTCGAGTATAAGCCGACCCGAGTATAAGCCGACCCCCCCCCAATTTTGCCACAAAAAACTCGGGGAAGTTATTGACTCGAGTATAAGCCTAGGGTGGGAAATGCTCCATAGATTATTCCCCCATATGGTGTCCCCAGAAGAAGCTCCATAGATTATTCCCCCATATGCTGCCCCATAAGAAGCGCCATAGATTGTTCCCCCATATGCTGCCCCATAAGAAGCTCCATAGATTGTTCCCCCATATGCTGCCCCATAAGAAGCTCCATAGATTGTTCCCCCATATGCTGCCCCATAAGAAGCTCCATAGATTGTTCCCCCATATGCTGCCCCATAAGAAGCTCCATAGATTGTTCCCCCATATGCTGCCCCATAAGAAGCTCCATAGATTGTTCCCCCATATGCTGCCCCAAAAGAAGCTCCAGATTGTTCCCCCATATGCTGACCCCAGAAGAAGCTCCAGATTGTTCCCCCATATGCTGACCCCAGAAGAAGCTCCATAGATTATTCCCCCATATGCTGCCCCCATGCTGCTGCTGCATGTAAAAATAAAAAAAAATGACATACTCACCTCTCCGTCGGTGGGTGTCAGGTGCCGGTGTCACTGCTGGCACCTGAGATACTCACGTGTCCTGCGTCCATGGCTGCTCACCGCTATCTGCCACGTCATCAGTCAGTGACGTTCAGACAGCAGGGGGCGCGGCGCGCACTAACCACGTCACTGCGCCCTCTGCTGTCTGAAGTCACTGACCGATGACAGACGGCAGCAAGCAGCCATGGACGCAGGACAGGTGAGTATCGCTATACTTACCCGTTCTGACGCTGTGTCTTGAGCCCCCAGCTTCTCCGCGCTCTCTCTTCCTGCTTTCAGCGGTCACGTGGTACCGCTCATTAAAACTCATGAATATGCGCATATTCATGAGTTTTAATGAGCGGCACCACGTGACCGCTGAAGGCAGGAAGACAGAGCACGGGGAGAAGCTGGGGGCTCAAGACACAGCGTCAGGACGGGTAAGTATGACCTGACATCCCAGCCCCCCCTCCCCCTCTGACCCCCTTTGTATATGACTCGAATATAAGACGAGAGGGGGACTTTCAGCCCAATTTTTTGGGCTGAAAATCTTGGCTTATATTCGAGTATATACGGTATATATACACGTCTGTATGAGGAGAAATCTATATACGTCTGTATGAGGAGAAATATATATGTATACGTCTGTATGAGGAGAAATATATATATATATATATATATATATATATATACACACACACGTCTGTATGAGGAGAAAAAAAAAAATATATATATATATATATATACATACACACACGTCTGTATGAGGAGAAATATATGTATACACACGTCTGTATGAGGAGAAATATATATATATATACACGTCTGTATGAGAAAGATATATATACACGTCTGTATCAGGAGAAATATATATGTATACGTCTGTATGTGGAGAAATACTGTATATATGTACACGTCTTTATGAGGAGAAATATATATATATACACACGTCTGTATGAGGAGAAATATATATATATATACACGTCTTTATGAGGAGAAAGATATATATACACGTCTGTATGAGGAGAAAGATATATATACACGTCTGTATGAGGAGAAAGATATATATACACGTCTTTATGAGGAGAAATATATATGTATACGTCTGTATGAGGAGAAATATATATATATACACACACGTCTGTATGAGGAGTAATATATATATACACACGTCTGTATGAGGAGAAATATATGTATACACACGTCTGTATGAGGAGAAATATATACACACGTCTGTATGAGGAGAAATATATGTATACACACGTCTGTATGAGGAGAAAGATATATATATATACACGTCTGTATGAGAAAGATATATATACACGTCTGTATCAGGAGAAATATATATGTATACGTCTGTATGTGGAGAAATACTGTATATATGTACACGTCTTTATGAGGAGAAATATATATATATACACACGTCTGTATGAGGAGAAATATATATATATATACACGTCTTTATGAGGAGAAAGATATATATACACGTCTGTATGAGGAGAAAGATATATATACACGTCTGTATGAGGAGAAAGATATATATACACGTCTTTATGAGGAGAAATATATATGTATACGTCTGTATGAGGAGAAATATATATATATACACACACGTCTGTATGAGGAGTAACATATATATACACACGTCTGTATGAGGAGAAATATATGTATACACACGTCTGTATGAGGAGAAATATATACACACGTCTGTATGAGGAGAAATATATGTATACACACGTCTGTATGAGGAGAAATATATACACACGTCTGTATGAGGAGAAAGAGAGATATATATATATATATATATATATATATATATATATATATATATATATATATATATATATATATATATATATATACACGTCTGTATGAGGAGTAATATATATATACACACACGTCTGTATGAGGAGAAATATATGTATACACACGTCTGTATGAGGAGAAATATATATATACACACGTCTGTATGAGGAGAAATATATATATATATATACACACGTCTGTATGAGGAGAAAGATATATATACACGTCTGTATGAGGAGAAATATATATATATATATATATATATATATATATATATATATACACACGTCTGTATGAGGAGAAATATATATATATATACACGTCTGTATGAGCAGTATGAGGAGAAATATATATACACGTCTTTGAGGAGAAATATATATACACGTCTTTATGAGGAGAAAGATGTATATACACTTCTTTGAGAAGAAATATATATTGACGTCTGTATGAGGAGAAATATATACACGTCTGTATGAGGAGAAATATGTATACGTCTGTATGAGGAGAAATATATATGTACACGTCTGTATGAGGAGAAATATATATATATATTTCTCCTCATACAGACGTGTACATATATATTTCTCCTCTTACAGACGTATACATATTTCTCCTCATACAGACGTGTGTGTGTATATATATATATATGTATATGTGTATATATATATATATATATATATATACACGGTATGTATATATATATATACACGTCTTTATGAGGAGAAAGATATATATATATATACACGTCTGTATGAGGAGAAAGATATATATATATATATATATATATATATATATATATATATATATACACGTCTGTATGAGGAGAAATATGTATACGTCTGTATGAGGAGAAATATATATATATTTCTCCTCATACAGACGTATACATATTTCTCCTCATACAGACGTGTATATATATTTCTCCTCATACAGACGTGTATATATATATATATATATATATATATATATCTTCTCATAAAGACGTGTGTGTGTATATATATATATACACATACATACCGTGTGTATATATATATATATATATATATATATATATATATATGTATATATACACACACGTCTGTATGAGGAGAAATATGTATACGTCTGTAAGAGGAGAAATATATATGTACACGTCTGTATGAGGAGAAATATATATATATATATTTCTCCTCATACAGACGTGTACATATATATTTCTCCTCATACAGACGTATACATATTTCTCCTCATACAGACGTGTGTATGTGTATATATATATATATATATATATATATATATACACACATATACACGTCTTTGAGGAGATATATATATATATATATATACACACACGTCTATGAGGAGAAATATGTATACGTCTGTATGAGGAGAAATATATATGTACACGTCTGTGTGTGTGTGTGTATATATATATATATAATATATAGACGTGTGTATATATATCTTTCTCCTCATAAAGACGTGTATATATATTTCTCCTCATACAGACTTGTGTGTGTGTGTATATATATATATATATATATATATATATATATATATATATATGTGTATATATATATATATATATACACACACACACGTCTGTATGAGGAGAAATATATATACACGTCTTTATGAGGAGAAAGATATATATATACACGTCTGTATGAGGAGGAATATATATTTCTCCTCATAGATATATATATATATATCTATGAGGAGAAATATATATATATCTGAGGAGAAATATATATATATATATATATATATATATATATATATATATATATACACACACACACACACACACACACACACACACACACACACACACACACACACACACACACGTACGTCTGTATGAGGAGAAATATATATACACGTCTTTATGAGGAGAAAGATATATATATATACACGTCTGTATGAGGAGGAATATATATGTATACGTCTGTATGAGGAAAAAATATATATGTACACGTCTGAATGAGGAAATATATATATATTTCCTCATTCAGACGTGTACATATATATTTTTTCCTCATACAGACGTATACATATATATTTCTTCTCATACAGACGTGTATATATATCTTTCTCCTCATAAAGACATGTATATATATTTCTCATACAGACGTGTATATATATATATGTATATATATATATATATATATATATATATATATATATATATATATATATATATATATATATATATATATATATATATATCTCCTCATAGCGGTTACAGCGTAGTGCATGGAATTTCAAGAAATCCCATGCCCACTATGCGTGCACGGATGCCCGCGGCTCACCCGCAGAGATGGACATGCGGTGCGTCATTCCAGACCGCAGCATGTCAATTTATGTAGCTGCCTAAATTACCCAATCACTAACATTAGATGCGGTAAAACCGCTTTCTCTTCCTAGTGACATGTGTATTAAGTGCGGGAACGCAGCTTCCTACACAAGTATACTAATTTAAATAATGGTGAATCTTGTGACACAGCCATACATGAAACATAAAGTGGAGGAAAGCACAGAGACACGTCCCCTCCTTTTTAATAAATAAAAAAAAAACAGGGGGTCCCCCTTTATTTGTTAACCAGCCAGAGTAAAGCAGTCTACTGGGACTGGTATTTCAGGGTGGTAAGGATCCAATATCCATGAACCTTACCAGCCGGATAATACCAGGCCACAGCAGTCTGCTTACCTTGGATGGTTTGCAAAAATAGTGGTATCCCCTCCAAAAAAAATGGTGGGGTTCCCCCTACTTTTGTTAACGAGCCAAGAAAAAAAGCAGACTGCTGCGGCCTGGTATTTTGAGGCAGGCGAGGCCATGTATTTTGGCCCTTACCAGCCTAAAAGTAGCAGCCCGCAGCTGCCCCACAATTGGCACATCCAAAGATGCGCCAAATGTGGCACTTTACCCGGCTCTTATTTATTTTACTCACTTATATAGTCCATTAATTCAACAGCGCTTTACAAACATTGACACTGTCTCCATTGGGGCTCATAATCTAGAATCTAGATTGCCTATCAGTATGAAAAATAAAATAAAAAAGCAACAATATTCCATACCTGTTTGCCACGAGTCCAGCTCTGCTTAATCTGGATGCCTTTGCCGGACGGTGGCATTATGCCACGAGTCAGCCTGACATCCAGAGACAGCATATCTTGAAGATGATGACCGGAGATAGCTCAGTACCCAGTGGTCACGTGCACTGCAGTTTTCGCAATCAGCTCAGCTCATCGCTAGAGCTGCCGTGTACACGAACTTACTGTTGAAACAAGGTACGACATTATTTAAATTAGCACACATGCGTTGCAAGCTGCGTTCCCGCACTTAATACACATGTGACTGGGAAGATAATGCGGTTTTACCGCATCTAATGATAGTGATGGGTATTCTCCGCTACACAAATAGACATGCTGTGGTCTGGAAAGAAGCCCGCCGTGTGTGTCTCCGCAGGGATACTTGAGGCGTATCAGGAAGCATAGTGAAGATGGGGTTTCATGAAATCCCATCCACTATGCTGTATCATCTGGCGCTGCGGGTATGACGCTGCGGAGGTACGGAGCGTCCAACCCGCAGCGTTTAATGACCATGGGAACATACCCTAATTCTGAGCCTGCTGTCAGTCAGTGCGGTTACAGCCGCATCTCTCTATACACAGAATGATGGACAGGTGAGGGATATTTATATATATATATATATATATATATATATATATATATATATATATATATATAAATATATATATATATATATATATATATAAATAAATAAATATATATATATTTATTTAACTTTTATTATGGAAGATGAGGCATTCAGTGGAATTGGGCATTAGGTGAGTATAACTTATTTTTAAATAAAGTAAAAGTATGTTTTGGTTTATTTCAAATAAAAGACTTTATTCTGGCTGTGTCTCTATTTAACATGTAACTATAGGATTAGTAATGGATAGGTGTCTTATACATGCCTCTCCATTCCTAATCAGTGGGCTTGATGTCACCTGACAATACAAAGGTAACATCAACCCCACACATATGCCACTTGCCACCGCTACAGGGCAAGTGGAAAGAACCTGGCAAAGCGCCAAAATTGGCACTTCTAATAGATGTACCTTTTCTGGGTGACTGCAGGCAGCTATTTTTAGCTTGAGGGTGGTAAATATCAATGGCTCCTTACCAGCCTGAGAATACCAGCCCCCAGCTGTCTGCTTTAGCAAGGCTAGTTGTCAAAAATTTGGGTGGGGGACCCCACAACGTTTTTATTTTTTAAATTATTTAGTAAAATTTTTTTTTTTTAAAAGTATCGGCGTGGGGACCCCTCTATTCTTGATAAACAGCCTTGCTGAAACTGACAGATGAGAATTGCATCCCCCAGCTGTGAGTTTTGCCTGGCACGTTATCAAAAATACAAAGGAACCCACACCATTTTTTTTTTTCTTCTTTTGATTCACAGCACAGTTGCAAGCTGATGAAGACTCCCATCAGCTGCTATTGCTCTCACTGTTAGGCCCTGGATCACAAATGCGAGAAACACCCCCGAGTCTCGCATGTTAATACCCGGCACTGCCGCCTGCACTCGGATCGGAGCGTGCGGCCGCATAGCAATACATGCAGCTGCAGGCTCCGCTCCTGAGTGCCGGTGGCAGTGCCGGGTATTAACATTCGAGACTCGGCCGTGTTTCTCGCATGTGTGTTCTCGGCCTTATAAGTGGCAGCAGGCGTCGGCTGATGGGAGCAGTAGTCCCATCAGCCGACACCAGTGACCGGAGGTAAACTTAATACCTGCGATCACAGCTGCGGGCTCACGCTGTCATTTGATAGCGTTGGAACTGAGGCTGTCTGACCGGTGGTGACGATCAGAAGCAGTGTTTGCTACGTTGTCATGCACATGACAGTGTGACAAACACCTGGTGTTTTGGAGGTCCGAACAGTAACAGACTATTGAAGTTCGTGTTCTGTGTCCGTGCCCGAGAACAGTATGTGTTCGGTACGGACGTCGAACTTTATCGTTCATGTTCTCCCATCTCTAGTAGTAGGTGTAATAGCAAATGCCTCCAATTAGAAATATAGTATAGTTTTTCTGATTTGCTATGTCTTTCCTCGTATGCAGGCATGCAGTACCTTGGGTATCCTGGTTACGACCACTGATATAGTAACATTTAGCTTGTTGCTAGTGGTCGTGACCATATTTGCCAATATTATTATACCTACATGTTTGGATAGGATCTTGGAGCTCTTTAAATACCCTCTTAAATGTAAATAATTTCTTTGAAGTAATCATTAATTGGAATACCACTCATGTTTTGTTTTTATTAGCAGAATTAAAATAACATTTGGAGAAGCCCTGTCTGCATTATGGAAGTAGTGGTATAGGTGCTTGTCTCCCTATTAAACTGACACCTGTTTTCTAGAGTTCCAATGTGCCCTCCATGAGAAATCTGATATAGAAGGTATATGGAAATCATCAGATTAAGTGCTTTAAACCTTTATTTGCATATTGCTTCAAGTGCTTTAAACCTTTATTTGCATATTGCTTCTTTGCCAGACTGCTAATGACTGGCACATCCATCTATCATCACTACCAAAACAGTTTGTTAGGGGACAAGAGAGTATACAGCCATACTACTACTTCCATAGTAAAAACATACTGACTGGTTCCATTTAAAACTTCCCTAAAATTATATTTGCCACTGATTTCTTCGCTTTAGAAATGTGAGTCTTGAAAATGGCTGTATTTTCCGATTTCATATAGGTTGGTGTGGTCATCCAGGCAGACGGTGCTTGTATCGAGTTAACGGAAACTCTATGCTGACCACACCAAAAAAGCAGACTATAGAGACGACATGGGAATTTTAACAAGTCTTTTCTGATGAATATTACATGAATAGTGTGTCCTTAAATATCATCCCATCCTGTAATACAATCTCACTTGATTTGTATTGTGTGCACAATGGATAATCCTGTAGAGCAGCAAAAAAAGCAAAATGTCTGTTAAGATAATTAATGTAATTTATTTTTCTTAAGTAACCTAAAATTCAGGCTATAATGCTACAATATGCGTAACATATATACTTACATAACTGAGGCCTAGACTACATATGTCAATTCTTTGTAGCCTCCAGTAAAAAAAATAAAACATTAGCCTTCAGCATGTCTGGATCATGCCAATTTATTTCAATATACATATACACCGGTATGTTTTTTTTTTGTTAAACTGCACATGGTGTATTTGCATTTTTTTATGCTGCCTATTTGGTTCTTGAAATACACAGCATTTTACCTTATAAGCATAATAAGTGAGATTTCTGACATTTCATGCCAAGATTCACCATGTCAATTCTATCAGCATCACATTTCACCCATGCATGTTGTACACCGTGTGTTAACATAACACCCCCAATTCTTATTGGATAGCTGTCGGCCAAACCATAGTTTGGCTGACAGATATCTCTTCCAATTCTCTAATTGACCGGAACGTTTGACTGAGTATTGGCTCTGAGTGAGCCACAACCAGAATCCTGTGGCAGTGGTTTATCTTCTCACCACTCAGAAGAATCGAAAGATTGAGGTCAAACTTCCAGATCCTTATATCTCTTCACATAGTCTGTCAGGGTACAGCGGAGAGGTTGACAAACACACTAGATGGTCATCACATCCCTTGTAAAGCAGCGGGTTCTGACAACTTTTATGTAATTCGTATGGGGCCTTTAGGGTTATGTATATAGATAACTTAGTTGACTGTTAGCCGTGTTCATGTAATACATGGATGGTTAGGTTCACCAAAGTGTGAATAACTGATTCCTACTCCATTCTGGGTAAGGACCTCCCTGTATGACATCTATATATCCTAATAAGTAAAAGCCCCTTTAGTCCATCTTTGGCCTGTAGAACAAATTCTAACTCAACTGATTTAGGGTCACAGTGGTTATTCTTGATCTCAGCATTTTGATATCTAACAATTTATGGCTTATGCTTTAAACTTGGTTTTACTTTGTACAGTAAACTGTTGAGCTCGTTGCATGGGAAACTTGATTGTTTTTCATTGTCATATTAAAGTAAATGTAATTATCTATATGATACGCAATCATATGTCCATTTATTAGGAAACAGGAAGAATGCAATCCTTCCATACCCTGTAAAAATGATCTTATCTGTCATTTTGTATTCCTGGCATTCATTGAGTCTAGTAAACGCACAAATTATTTTCATTGTGTGCTTTTGCTTCAGTTGAAGACGTTTTGCCAACTTTCACTCAAATGCAATAACATTTCTCATGCTGCGGAACGTTATACCCTGAACAACTTTTTTTTCCTTAGTGTGTTCTCTATAAGGATATATTTTTAATCTCTAAAATGAACGCTAAACATAGAGAACAGAAAACTATACCAGCAGTTTTTTCTCCCTCGCTTCATCAATATTAATATTTCAAATGGCAGTCAAAACCGAAATGGGTGTGGATATATTGCATATACACACCTGGTCAAAATTGTTGGTACCCATCGTTTAATGACAGAAAAACCCAGAAAGGTGACAGAAATAACTTGAATCTGATAAAAGTAATAATAAAAAAATTATGAAAACAAATTAAATTCAGACATTGCTTTTCAACCATGCTTCCACAGAATTTTTTAAAAAATAACTCGTGAAATAGGCCTGGACAGACATGGTGGTACCCCTGAAAATGTCACAAAAGGGACATGTTAAATCAAGGTATGACCACTAATTAGCATCACAGGTGTCTACAATCTTGGAATCAGTGAGTGGGCCTGTATAGAGGGCTACATATACTCACTGTGCTGTTTGGTGACATGGTCTGTATCACACTCAACATGGACCAGAGGAAGCGAAGGAAAGAGTTCTCAGGAGATTAGAAAAAAAATTATAGCCAAACCTGTTAAAGGTAAAAGTTATAAGACCATCTCCAAGCAGCTTGATGTTCCTGTGACTACAGTTGCACATATTATTCAGAATTTTTTTTTTATTGTATATTTTTTTATTGAAGAAAAGTATAACCACAATACAGCTAGAGAGTACTTTTCAAGCAAGAATGTGGGCATTAAATCAGCAGTATAATACAGAAATTAGTAGATCAGACTAACCGTGTCAGACCCAAAAAGAATAAGAGTTAACAGTAAAACCAGTGCAATAATTCAGCTACAAACAGAGGCACGTATATGAGTGTCATCTAGATGAGCGAGCGGATAAGTAGATTACATAAAAAGCATAGAATATATTGATTGTATGGGGCCTGAACAGGAAGGGAACCGTAAGTGTGGAGTAGTTAACAGTCAAGCACTGGTAGCTGATGTCTTTTGAAAGAAGGGAGTGTCTAGAAAAGAATAACAGACCGCTGGTGGATTATCCAACAAGAAGACTGCATAAGTCAGGGGACCTTTAGTGGCCTAGGTTTTGGCATAATTTTGCCTCCAGGTAGCCCAGGCTTTTAGAAAAAAAGGGATGCGAATGAGTTTCGCAACTAGACAGTTCCTCCATTCTGTATATGAGTTTGATTTTTTTCGAACCATTCGATATGGGGTGGGGGGGGGGAGGGATTCCTCCAGTGGGAAGAGATTAAATGTTTGGCAGCACTTAATAAAAGAGCTAGGGGGCTATGTTTTGTTAGCCTACAATCTAATGTGGGACAAGAAAGCAACACTTCCTTAGGAGAAAGGTTTCTGGAAATCAACTTTAAGTCTATAAGTGTTTTGTTGATCCCTAACCAAAAATCTTTCAGAAGTGGGCAGGTCCAATAGATATGTGACATATTGCCTACCCCTAAACCGCATCTCCAGCATAATTTTGAGTCACGCAACCCAAGATGGTGCAGAAACTCAGGGGTTCTATACCATCTCACCAGGATTTTGTAAGAATTTTCTTGTAGTAAAATGCATCTGGAGAACCCTCTCGAGTTAGACAGAATCTTATGTACTTCCCAGTCAGTTAGCGCTAAGTTCTTTTTCCCATGAAAGTAAGAAGATTGGTTTCAGCGAGCTGGAGGAGTAATAAATTTATATACTCTGGAGAGCAGTCCGGGGATAGGCATGGCGAGTTTCGTCAGCATTTTGATCCAGGACCAATTTCTGGTCTTTTTGTGTTTAACATTAAATTGCTTTAAGATTTCGGAGACGTGGGCTACTTGTATAAAGTTTTCTGTGCGTGTACAGGCATCCTTGGCCAAATATCTAGTAAAGAAACATTTCCCAAGTCCAGTTGGGAAATTGCTTGGTATGGGAGTCGATGCCACAAATTAAAGATGTCTGTGTAATTTGGATTAAGAAGATATGGGATAACGTTAGTGGGTACTAATGCGGATAAACCTTCTGAAATGGATAAAGATTTGCTTAATTCTTTTTTGACTTGTAAGGTAGCTTAGGTGATTGGGTCTAATTTTAAGTATGCGGGGGGCTGTAAATCGTTCCAGATATATTGATAGGTATTTTTCTCGAGAAGGAGTTCTAGGTTGTTGTGGTATGGAAATTGATATGCAAGTGTGAGTTTCAACCACCTGTTGATGTGAATAGCTTTATAATAGGAGGTGAAGTCTGGTAAGTTTAAGCCCCCGGATGAAAACGGGAGATTAAGAAATCTGTGGGAAAGCCTTGATTTTTTTCTACTTCCAAACATATTGTGAGATAGTTTTCCTTATGGTCGAAAAGAAAATTTTGGGGAGAGGAATTGGCATCATGGACATCGTGTATAGTATTTTAGGTGTGATATATGTTTTAACTATATTTATTTTTCCCAGCCAAGAGAGATACGGGTGATCGAAGGACTTTAGTTGCCCCACGATAGTTTTAATCATTGTATCATCGTTTTCTTTGTAGAGGTCTTGTGGGTTCCTGGTAAGAAAAATTCCTAAGTATTTGATGTGGTTAGTAGGCCAATGGAATGGAGTTGTGCCCTTCAAGAAGGAGATGTCAGTGTCTGAGGCCGATACGTTCAGTGCCTCTGATTTGTCCCAATTAATTTTAAAATCTGATAATTCATTGAAATTGTGGGAAAGGTCGATTATACTGTGTGTGGCTAATCTGAGGTTAGTAATAAGGATAAGTAGGTCATCAGCGAAGGCTGCACATTTCTGCTCAGTGAGTTCAAGGCAATGTGAATCTTCCTAATCGCTTTTTGCGAGGTGTTTTTTGCTCCCGAAGGTGAGTCTAATGAGGAATTTAGAGTAACATTAAAATCTCCCCCTATTATGAGTAGACCCTCCTTAAATAAGGATAGTGTACCCAAGGTTTTTGCCAGCCACAGTTCTTGGCGCTTATTGGGGGCGTAGAGGTTGCACAAAGTTACCATCGTGTTAGCCAATAGGCAGAGCGGGAGGTATCAGGGGAGCGACCTTTTTTAAAGTGAGTCTCTTGTAGAAAGGCAATCTTTGTTTTATTTTTCTTTAGCAGTAGCATAATTTGACTCCTCTTGCCTGGAGAGTTCAGGCCCTTCACTTTGAAGGATGCTAATGTCAGACTACTGTAAATTGACTGGACTTAGGATGGAGTGTGTCTGTGAGCTGAGCTAAATGACATATGTTGCACCAGTGTAAGAACTTCGAACAACGAAAACAACATATAAACAATTATTGACAAAGAAAATCTTATCTGCAGCGGGGGGGTGGGGGAGCGAAAGCAGACAATACAGTCCATAAGGGGGGGAGGGGTGTGAACAGAACGTCCAGTGGTGATCCCCTATAAGTCCTACTAGGTGAAGAAAATTAGTTACAACAGAAACATGTCTAGTTATCGTGTACGAGTAGATCACAATAAAGGAACAGTAACAAAAGAACATAAACCGACCAGTCCAAGGGGGAATGAGGTGGCTCGACGGCGACAGGGAACAAGGGTTATCTAACCCTCCCCGCCCCCTCTCCCATCAGGACATGAGTTGGTGGCATCCAAGCAAGTGGACAATCTAGTAATTAGGCAGCTGTGCGTCTCTAATCCTGCTTCTTGAGTTTGGGGGAGCCTGTCTTTTTCTGTGTGGACCAATTCTCCATCTTTTGCAGTTGCGGATAGGAGTAGTTCACCTCCAATGGCATCAAGGAGGGCACCTCTACCAGGGGAATTTGCAAGATCTCCCAAGTTTTCTGTAGATCCTCAGGGGAGCGGACGGCGATCTGTCTTCCATCTTTTATAATTGCTACTCCGAATGGAAACAACCATCTGTAAGCCTGTGTGATCTCAGCGTGTCTAACAGGGGCTTCATCAGCTGCCTTTTGGCTAGAGTGGAAGGAGCTATGTCTTGGAATATTTGAAAAGGAGAGCCTTCATAGAAGAAGGGGCCATTTCTCTTGCTTTTGTGAGGATAGCGTTCGTGTCAACGAAACTGAGAAGGCCATAGATAATGTCTCTAGGGGGGTCTGGTGGTTTTGTTTCGGGTTTTAGAGCTCTGTTCACTCGTTCAATGACTATCTTCTCCGCTCTGTCTTGGCTCACTAAGGATGAAAAAATTTCTCTGGTGACTTTTCCAATAGCTTCAGTAGCATAGGATTCAGGAATTCCTTTTATTCTGACATTCTTCCTCCGGCTCCTGTTCTGGTCTTCAATAGCCAGCAGGGTGGTATTTAACTGCTTTTGATGTTAGGAGATTTGTTCTCTCAAAGTTTCGAAATGTTCTGTCAGTTCCATTTGGGCAGATTCAAGTGACTCCACTCTGTCTCCTATGTGTTTTACATCTGACCTGAGACCTGCTATTTCCTGAAGCAAAGGTTTCATTGCTTGGGTCAAAGATTTCTTTAGAAATGATCTGGAGATGGGAGCACAATCCAGAGGACGGGATTCGCCGTCTGAACTGTCCTCGTTTGAGTCCGAGGAATCCAAGCGTTGATGTTCCATTATTTGGTTGGACGATTTTTTCAGTGATGGCTGCTGCGTAGACTGTTTCTTCTTTAAAAATTTGTCAAGATCCACTTGTTTGCGGGCTTTGTTACTGTCAGGAAGCACTTTGACACGCTCCTTAATTGTTTTAACCATATCGAAATAAATTATGAGCGTGCTTTCATAAAATCACCACTGGATCATCAGTTCGTTTAATGAATCATTATCAGTCTTAGCATGCTTGTTGTTATTTAGAAGAGTATTGAGCTTAGGTTGTGAGAAACAATGTCAGCATGTATGGAACTGAAAAACAAGCGCAGTAGCATAGATCTGCCCGCAGGTGGCGCAGGCTCACTGTTATAGAGGATGAACATGGAAATAACAAATATATATTATTCTGTCTCCTCGAAAGTATAAATGCAATAAAGAAGCGTCTACTTAACCACAAGTAGAGAGATTCTCTTCACTAGTTGAGCAGGGGGATTAATTGGACAGAAGAGAAGGTTATTTAGTGAGCCTTCTGTTCAGTTCCTTTTTATGAGGTGAAAGGGGGGAAAATGGCGTCTATGCTTTTCCAAGCAGGGGAGAATTTGGCGCCAATTCAATCCTTGTAAAAGAATACTCTGTACCCCCAAACAGAGTAGCTGCTAGGGGTGAAGATATAGGGGGCGCCCGAGGTAGATGCAGGGCTCTGTATCGACTTTCAGCTCTTGGAGTGAGTGGAGCTTATGTGGCTGTTAGTAGCCGACGCCTCTCACCCCTGTAAACTCCTCTGGGCCTGAGCCTCACGTTCTGACTGGCTGCACACCTAGGTGGCCTCCTTTCCGTGCGTTTCACTCTCCCCCGGGCGTCTGTTCAATAGGGGCCTACACCTGTCACTGCGGGCGTTACATGGGGAGCAAGCCGCCGGACTCACCGCGTCTCTCCTGTAGGTGGATGGGTGCCTGTCATGGCCGCTCCTGTGTCCCCAGCGCTCACTGCGCACTCACTGCTTCGCCCGCCGACACCGGCGCCCTTGGCTCCTCTGGCCTCCAATCTCCCCCTCCTGTTAGGGGCCTCTGTTGACCGATGGACTCCTATCCGAGAAGGCCCCGGCAGAAGCGCCGCGGCCGCAGTCAGCAGCGTGCCTCCCCTCAGCCCAGACCTCTCCTGTCTGTGAAGCGTCTGGAGCCGGTGAGTGGATCTTCTGGGGTCTTGTATCTGCGGTAGGGTTATACAGGGGGATCTCAAGCGCACCCTGGGTTAGGATGGGTAGGTATTCCCGGTAATTTAAGTATTTTCTTATGGCCTAGGGCCAGGAGCTTAGACACTGCACGTCTTCTCGTGCTCGTGCCTAGGGCACGCCCCCATATTATTCAGAAATTTAAGCTCCATGCGACTGTAGCTAACCTTCCTGGACATTGCCGCAGGAGGAAATTGATGACAAATCAAAGAAGGATAATACGAATGGTAACAAAGAGCCCAGAAAAACTTCTAAACACATTAAAGGTGAACTTCAAGCTCAAGGAACATCAGTGTCAGATTGCACCATCCATCATTGTTGAGCCAAAGTGGACTTCATGAGAGACGACCAAAGAGGACACCATTGTTGAAATAAAAATTATAAAGCCAGACTGGAATTTACCAAACTTCATGTTGACAAGCCAAAAAGCTTCTGGGAGAATGTCCAATGGATAGATGAAACAAAAATGCAACTTTTTGGCAAGGCACATCAGCTCTATGTTCACAGACAGAAAAATGAAGCAAGAAAAGAAAAAAGCCCCTACTGCGAAACATGGAGGAGGCTCTGTTATGTTCTGGGGCTGCTTTGTTTCATCTGGCACAGGGTGTCTAGAATCTGTGCAGGGTACAATGAAACCTCATGAGTATCAAGGGATTCTAGAGAGAAATGTGCTGCCCAGTGTCAGAAAGCTTGGTCTCAGTCGCATGGGTCTTGCAACAGGACAATTACCCAAAACACACAACTAAAAACAACCAAGAATGGCTAAGAGGAAAACATTGGACTATTCTGAAGTGGCCTTCTATGAGCCCTGACCTAAATCTTATTGAGCATCTTTGGAAAGTGCTGAAACATGCTGTCTGGAAAAGGCAACCTTCAAACAAACATGAGACAACTAGAGCAGTTTGCTCTTGAGGAGTGGGCTAAAATACCTGTCGAGAGGTGCAGAAGTCTCATTGACTGTTACAGGAATCGTTTGATTGCAGTGATTGCCTCAAAAGGTTGTGCAACAAAATATTAAGGGTACCAGCATTTCTGTTCAGACCTATTTCATGAGTTTTATTTAATTCTGTGAAAACATGGTTGAAAAGCAATGACTGACTTTCATTTGTTCATTTTCATAGATTTTTGATTTATTACTTCTATCAGATTCAAGTTATTTCTGTGACCATTGTGTTTTTCTGTCATTAAACAAGGTACCAACAATTTTGACCACGTGTGTACATACCATATTTTTCGGACTATAATACACACACCGGACCATAACACGCACCCCAGATTTTCAGAAGAAAAGTAGGAAAAAAAAATGAAAGCATCAAATGAGGGTCCATCTTACAGTCTGAATTATTCAGCTTACCTGGGGGGTAGGGTTATGATATGGAGCACTGGTGGAGTAGGGTCACAGGAGGTGTTTTGTGGTCTAGCCCATCCCAGACTGGTTCACCAAGTTCGGTGGTGCGGGGGCTCTGCCATTTTGTGAAAGCCCCCACACATCATCCCGGGCTGATGCGCAGCAGTTTAGCAGATGACCGGTGGTGCTGGGGCTCCGCCAGCATTTGTGGAAATCCCGGAGCCCCCGCACATCCATTCTGGGCTGGTGCAGTGGAAATCCCGGAGCCCCCGAACATCCATCCCGGGCTGGTGCGGCACTATTGCAGATGATCAATGGTGCGGGGGCTCCGCCGGCTTTTTGTGAAGGGCCGGAGCTCCCGCACTTCCATTGCTGGAATGATGAGTTGAGCTTCATGAAAATGGCCGCCGAAGGCGGCGCATGCGCAGTGTGAGATATCAGTGCTGAGATCTCGTCTCCCGAGATCTCACTCTGTACATGCGCCACCTCCGGCGGCCATTTTCATGAAGTTCATCTCATCATTACAGGAACTGAAGTGCAGGGGCTCCGGCCTTTCACAAAAGGCCGGCGGAGCCCCCGCATCACCGATCATCTGCAAATGTGCTGCACCAGCCCAGGATGGATGTACGGGGGTGCTCCGGGACTTCCACCAATGGCGGCGGAGCCCCCGCACCACCGATCATCTGCCAAACTGCCTCACGTCAGCCTTGGATGTGTCTACTGTTAAGTGTATGCCGACCATAAGACGCACCCCCATTTTTCCCCAAATTTTTTTGGGAAAAAGTGCGTCTTATGGTCCGAAAAATACGGTACATGCTACAATGTATATATAGTGAATTTCTAAAGTTATTAACTTTCGTGTCCCAAGAGATCAGACATTTCCATAAAAGACTTGCCCTCAGGCCGCCCTGAAGCACAAACACGTTCCTCATCATTGAGATAGAGATACTGTCTGTGACTCGGGGTAGCCTGTTGGCAGGTCTTTTCTTGGTTTCTCTGGCTTAGCGCAAGAAGATAAGACTCAGTCTACAATCCCGCCCCGGAGCACGGCATCTCATTAACTGAAAACTTCTAACACTGATTACACAAGAACCACAAGACTTATTTCTTCATACCAGGTATCATTTTAATCCAGTCAACACTGCCAACCTGACAATGCCAGTAGTTTACTTAGCAAAATCCTGCTGACATGTTCACTTTAAAACCGATTTGAAGGCATCCCTAAAACCGTACTAGGCAATATTTTTTTCTGCGGACAAATTTGTAGAAATTGTGAATACAATATTGTAGTTAAATGCGCACAGTCTTATTGTATATTTCCTTACAGGAATTTAGTTAGATAAGTTACTTCTACAGAAATTGTATTCAAACAAAAAACTATACGTAAGTAGCCACATTATTAACATGATGTGGTGATGAAGCTTGTTCTTACCATATTATTAAATATTGATAATTTAATGAAAGTCGAGGTCTGGAAAAACAGGAGTGAGACGTTTTGGCTTATTTCAAACACAAAAGCCCTGATAGGAAGGAACAGCTACAGCTTGGAGTTCAGATTGGGCTGAGGTGGATTTCAGAAAGTCGTGTCTAATATAGAATTTACATTTGGATGTATAGCCTAAGTAGAGGCAGTCATATATGCCTAAAGCACATACTCTGCTTGCATGTACTGTTCATTAGTACAGAAGCTCCAAAGAGATCAAAAAAAAGTTTCTTAAAAAAATGTCTTGGCGCATAAGTCAAATAATTTGATGTGAAATGTTTTTAAGCTTTCCACCTTTTTTTTAATATAACTCTCTTTTCCCAGGCATAACCTTTTGAAAAAAAAAATTGCATTTGCTTTTAACTTTTTAATTTTTTTTCTTTTTCTTTTTTTTTTTTTTTTGTTTCCTCATTATTTCATTTTTTTTTTTTTTTTGCTACAATATTGTAAAAGGGATATTCCGGTAATTAACTTTTTTGCCATTTCACTTGGATACCAGAAATAGTAGAACAGATTTTGGGAACAATGTGAGAGAACCACCAATATCATGATTTGTGTTCCATTATTGTGTGTTGCATTCCTTCCCATGAAGTCGTTTGTGCGAGTCCACATTGTGTTTTATTCCATTGAATCAGTTTATTTACTTTGCTATGTGTAGTTGGTGCTGTGACTTGTTTGTGCTCATCTCTGTCCTGTAGGCAACTTGCCATTCCCTACTGAATAAAGCTTCCGTTAAAGAAAAAAAGGAAAACAAAAAATCAGTAAGTCTGGAGAACTTTCTATCAGCCATTTTCTCCCCAAATACACAAAAATGGACTATTTGGGACCAGAAATTTACCTAAACAAGCCTTTTATGTTCTGTTTTTTTTTTCCTGCTATTAAAACATCTTCACTCCAACCTCCAGTTCTTGACTGTCAAAATCATTCTACTAATTCTGGCACAAGATAACTTTCATTTCAATTAACACACTGAAATTCTATAGCGGTTTGCGTCTTTTCTGTGTGAGCGTTTGGTAGCAATTTTTTTTTTTCAACTTTTGGCTTTACTACTTAAGAAGCATTGATTTTAAATAACGGAGATGGGTTTGTACTATCTCTACACTCGGGGGAATTCTGGGACTTCTACTTTCTAGATGCTTGGGACTCAAAGCCTGTTCTTTCTAAAAACAGCTTTTTTTTTTTCTTTTAAACCAGTGTTATTTTATTTAATCCTTTAGATATGTTATAATTTTTTTTCAGCTCTTTTCCTAAGGTAAGTAGTTAGTATAGTATTTGAAAAAATGTATTTCTGAGCCGATTTGAATAGCATGGCGGTGTGATGTGGTCATGTAAGTCACCATCGTCTGTAAGTGCAGGTACGCCGAGTTTATGTACTATGGATTCAAAAATTGAAATTTGTATTTTAATTTTATAAGGACTACTTGAAGGACATTTTTAGTATTTTTGCTAATAAGGAGTACGGTCTTCAATTTTTTAGTTTAATTTATTTTTTGTTGCTGATGAATGTATCAAGGTTTCTGAAATTAATTCTCTTATCTAATCCCAGAAAACAGAGTGATAGTTGCTGACAACTTGAAGTATTTTTACTCTTCGGTTCTGGTGTTTGATTTACTCCGTAAAGAGAACCAGTCTGAGCAGCATGTATCGGGCACTGGTTGTATGAATGCAGCCAGGCATGTTTGAATCTGAAATGCAGTGGCGTAGACTAGACGAACAGGCAGATCACAGATGACTTCTCCGTGCCTGCTGTACTGAAGTGACAGGTCTCTGCATATATGCACCCCTAGGCAGAGACCTGCCAATATAGGGCAGCAAGCAGGGAGGAGATGCCTGCAACGTAATTGTCAGGCTATTATTTTGTATGGTCTCGATTTCCGGAGGCTCTTAAAGTATATTTTTTTCTGAAATGCCAAAGCCTTTAAAGTGAAACCTACCTGGCTGTGTTCATACAGCCAGAGCCTGATACATGCTACTCAAGGATTGTGCGGCACGTGTCAGGTTCTCTTTAAAGGCATGTCCACATAGTCTTTTTGCTGAATTTTTGGAGCAGAAACGAAGCCAAAACTGCACATTTTTATGTTTTGAGTAATTGAGGATTTAGAGTGTCACGGCTAAGTTTCTGCTCTAAAAACAAACACCTATGTGCACATACACTAAAAGGTATGGAAGAAAAAATGTCTATAACAATTTTATTGGCACATTTGGCAAATGTAGTGGCTACCAATAAAAAACATCTTTTAAAACTTGCAGTTTTGACAAATTGTTTTCTGTAATTCTGTTCTTATTCTTAAGGCCTGGCCTATGTTGGTCTATGGCATTCTGAAAGCAATAACTTTTCTTTTTCTGCCAATATAAGGAACCGAATGAGTGCTTGTTTTTCATTGGGCAAGTAGTTTTCAATGGCACCATTTATACTTATAACTTGTTATTTAACTTGTATTAAATGGATTGTGTCACCAGATTTTATTCGGTCGTCCATGACAGCACCACCTGAGAGAGGGGATCCGCCCACCAGGAACAGGAAATCCTACAGATACATAAGGTCGGCACCTCTCCCACGCATCAGTTGGTTTCCTGTTCCTGGAGGACAGGATTCCCTACAGATCATGCCATCATGGATGAGGAATCCCCAGGCCGGCTGTCCGACTCAGGTAGCGGGGGGGTCTCCTACCTCGGCCAGTGCGGAGTCCCCTGGAAGCGCCACGGTGGCCCGCGCAGGGTTCCACGTCAGTGTGTGGGGCAGGTGGGAGCAGGGTCCGGCGGATGCCCGTCTCCTGGGCCGGCGCCGGCAGGTAAGTATGGCCTCTCCTCCCCTGATCCCGATCCTTGTTCTGGCCAGTGCGATCCCCCTCGGCCTGGATCGCGGTCGGCGTGCGGCTGCGCCTCGGCGTCCGGGAGGGCTCTGTCGGGCGGCGCCAGTGGCCTGCGCGTCCTCGCGCACCCGTAGCGGAAAGGATGGGGCGGGGCCGGTAGCGCTGGTGGCACCCTCGCAAGCATCCGGACCGGAAGTGACGCGGCAGGACAGGTGGCCTGCGCGTCCTCGTGCGCGCCCGTACCAGAAGTGACGCGGCGGGGCCGGTGACGCTGGCGGCGTGCGCGTCCTCGGGCGCGCCCGGAAGTGACGGGGCGGGACTAGCGGCGCCGGACCGGAAGTCGGGTGTCGGCGGTTTTCTCCCTCCCCGTGCGTCGTCGGGCACCGGCAGAGCGGGGGGCGCGGCACGCAGAGGGAGGGACGTCGGGGAAAATGGGGGGGGGGGGCAAAAATCAGCCCCTGGCCACGTCACCTGTGAACCCGGATTACCGGGGGAAAAAGGGCACAGAGGCACTGATGAGCGGCTTCAGCTCAGATGCAGGATGGACGAGCAGGAAGCTCCCGTGCCCCAGCTGGACAAAGAGCAGGAACGTACCTCAGAGAGGTCCCAAACCAGCTTCCCAGCAAAAGGAGAAACGAACTGCACAATCTGGCCATAGAAGTTCCTCCAGGCCGAAAGATCCAGCTCGCCCCCCCCGAACCCCTACCCCCCCCGCCGTGACCCGGTACCTACGCCTTCTGCTCAGGGTAAGAGATCTTCGTGAATGTACCCTGATGCAGTGTCCCCCTTATGTTTCCTCCTATAGGGAAATAAATGTACTGACAAGGCAAAAACAGGGAATGCGCCCTTTGCAAATACCCCTTGCCGGATGCCTACCCTAAGAAGCTGTGCCAGTCATGCAGACGGTAAAAAAAAAGAAAGAAGGCGAGTTTTTCAGGGTCAGGCTCTACAGCTGACCCTAGAGGGAATGAAGATCTCCTCAGAGCCCTCCACCTCTGCGTCCTCTTCAGAGGAAGACGCCAGTCGTTTCTGCCTAGGTCTGGAACAAGTGGACAAACTAGTCAAGGCAGTCAGAGCTACCATGGGGGTAACAGACACCAGGCCTGAACGGTCTGCACAGGACCAAATGTTCGGGGGTTTAGACCCCAGGAAACGTAAGTCATTCCCGTTAAACGACAAGGTCCAAAATTTGATTAACAGGGAATGGCGGAAACCTGAAAGATAAGGCTCCCTACCACCAGCCTTTAAACGGCGATATCCCTTTGAGGACCCCGTGGTGAATAAATGGGATAAAGCCCCGAAATTGGATGCAGCAGTGGCTAAGGTGTCCAAAAAATCCGCTATACCCTTTGATGACATGGTCTCATTAAAGGATCCGCTGGATAAAAAGGCGGACTCCTACTTGAAAGGCACATGGGAGATGTCGGCTGGCGCCCTGAGACCGGCGGTCGCAGCTACCTGCACGGCCAGATCTATGATGGTCTGTCTGGACCAGCTAGAAACTCAGAGGACAGAGCCTCGAGGGAATCTATCTTAAAAACCCTACCCACCATCCAGGATGCGGCAGCCTTTTTAGCCGACGTTTCGGCAGATTCCGCAAGAATGGCGGCCAAGGCCGCAGGGCTATCAAATGCAGCCCGACGGGCTATATGGCTAAAATGCTGGCCCGGGGATATCCAGGCCAGATCCCGGCTGTGCTCCATCCCGTGTGATGGGGAATATCTATTCGGACCAGTCCTAGATGAACTCCTGGAGAAGGCTGACGACGATAAAAAGATGTTCCCTTCCCTACCCACCCCTTCCTATAGACGTCCCTTTGCTAGAAAGAGATTTTTTCGGAAGAGGTCATCCAGGGACCGGGGCAGTTGGGAAGATAAGAAGAGGAAAGGTACCGGCTTTGTTTGGAGGGGGACGCCAAGAATCATCCCGTGAGACCAAGAGACCTCCCCATTGACTAGAGGCCCCGGTGGGAGGTAGACTATCGGCCTTCTTCCAAGCCTGGTTGCGGATCTCGAACAGTAACTGGATCCTGGGGTTGGTAGGCTCAGGCCTAAAGCTCAAATTTGCCTGTGTCCCCCAGAACAGTTTTAGGGTCACCCCGCTCAGGTCTTCCTTGGCGGAACAGACTGCCCTAGAAACCGAAGTTGTTGACCTATGTCAGAAGGGAGTATTGATAAAGGTACCAGAGGCGGAGAAGGGCGAAGGCTTCTACTCCCCCCTATTTTTGGTCCGTAAACCAGATAATTCCTTCAGGACCATAATTAATCTGAAGGCACTTACCGTATATACTCGAGTATAAGCCGACCCGAGTATAAGCGGATCCCCCCTAATTTTGCCACAAAAAACTGGGAACTTATTGACTCGAGTATAAGCCTAGGGTGGGAAATGCTCCATAGATTATTACCCCATATGGTGTCCCCAGAAGAAGCTCCATAGATTATTCCCCCATATGGTGTCCCCAGAAGAAGCTCCATAGATTATTCCCCCATATGGTGTCCCCAGAAGAAGCTCCATAGATTATTCCCCCATATGCTGACCCCATAAGAAGCTCCTTAGATTATTCCCCCATATGCTGACCGCAGAAGAAGCTCCATAGATTATTCCCCCGTATGGTGTCCCCAGAAGAAGCTCCATAGAGTATTCCCCCATATGCTGACCCCATAAGAAGCTCCTTAGATTATTCCCCCATATGCTGACCCCATAAGAAGCTCCTTAGATTAGTCCCCCATGTGCTGCTGCTGCATGTAAAAATAAAAATAAATGACATACCTCTCCGTCGCTGGGTGTGAGATACTCCCCTGTCCTGCGTCCATGGCTGCTCACCGCTATCTGCCACGTCATCGGTCAGTGACGTTCAGACTGCAGGGGGCGTGACGCGCACTAATCACGTCACCACGCCCTCTGCTGTCTGAAGTCACTGACCGATGACACAGCAGCAAGCAGCCATGGACGCAGGACAGGTGAGTATCGCTATACTTACCTGTCCTGACGCTGTCTCTTGAGCCCTCAGCTTCTCCGCGCTTTCTTCCTGCGTTCAGCGGTCAGGTGATACGGCTCATTTAAACTCATGAATATGCACATATTCATGAGTTTTAATGAGCGGTACCACGTGACCGCTGAATGCAGGAAGAAAGAGTGCGGAGAAGCTGGGGGCTCAAGAGACAGCGTCAGGATGGGTAAGTATGACCTGGCACCCCCGCCCCCCTCCCCCTCCAACCCCCCGGTGTATGACTCGAATATAAGCCGAGAGGGGGGACTTTCAGCCCCCAAAAATGGGCTGAAAATCTCGGCTTATATTCGAGTATATACGGTAACAGATACCTGGTCGTTCGGCCTTTCAAAATGGAAGCTATCAGTTCCACAATAAAGTTGCTGTTCGAAAATTGCTTTATGGTGGTGTTGGATTTAAAAGACGCTTATTACCATATACCAATCTTTGCGTCTCATCAGCTTTTCCTTAGAGTGCCAGTTCATTTGGAGGGGTCGTTACAGCATTTTCAATATGTCGCCCTTCCCTTTGGTATAGCAGTCGCCCCCCGGGTGTCCACTAAGGTTATAGCGGAAGTTATGGCCCATCTACGGGAGGCAGACATCCTAGTAATCCCCTACCTGGATGACTTCCTTATTGTAGGCAAAACAGCAGTCCATTGTCTGGATCAATTGCGAAAAGCAAAATCGGCTTTGGAACGATTAGGGTGGCTATTAAACATTAAGAAGTCCCGTCTACAGCCCATGAAGGTCCAGCAGTTCTTGGGCTTAATCCTAGATTAGCAGAATCAGGAATGTCGTCTTCCACCCGAAAAATCAGTTCGCCTACGTCAGCAGGTCTTGAACGCTTCCAGTAACCCTACCATGTCTCTCAGGAAGGCAATGTCCCTCCTGGGTTCTCTCTCATCCTGCATCCCCGTGGTCCGGTGGGCCCAGTTCCACACAAAGGGGCTACAGGGCGAGGTTTTACGCCATCAAAAGATCCTGGGCGGTTATCTAGAAGGCCAGTTGACTCCACCCCAACACACTTTGAGATCATTTGAATGGTGGCTAGACGAGAACAATCTAGCCAGAGGGGTACCCTGGGAATATAACATAACCCGAGTAGTCACCACAGACGCAAGCCCTACGGGTTGGGGAGCCCACATGGGGGAAATCTTGATCCAGGACCTGTGGGAGGGCCATCAGTTGGGAATGTCCTCCAACCTGAAAGAGCTAACAGCCGTAGAGCAGGCAGTTAAAAACCTTCTTGTGTATCTACAGGGTCGCCATGTTCGAATATTCTCCGACAATCAGGTCACCGTAGCTTACATCAACCACCAAGGGGGCACTCGGTCCAGGCCCCTGATGGAGGTAGCAGAACGGCTGTTCCAGTGGGCAGAGCAACATCTCCTATCTTTAACAGCTCTGCACATAAAAGGAAGGGAAAACAACCACAGCAAACTTCTTAAGTCGCAACCTTCTAAAGCAAGGGGAATGGTCCTTAAAAGCGTCCATCTTCAACCAGATAGTACAAAAATGGGGGCAGCCAGAAGTGGACCTCTTCGCCACCAGAGAGAACAGGAAGGTGCCTCAATTCTGCTCTCTGAATCCCAGGGAGAACCCTCTGGCAGTAGATGCTCTTCTAATCAAATGGGACTTCGGCCTAGCATACGCCTTTCCTCCCCTGGCTTTACTACCCCTGGTGATGAGGAAAGTCAGGAAGGACAAAGCGAGGATTATAGTGATCGCCCCGTTTTGGCCCAGGAGGGCATGGTTCTCATGCCTCAGGACCATGTCGGTATCCGACCCTTGGGTCCTACCAGACATCCCAGACGACCTGTCCCAGGGCCCAGTTTACCATCCTCAGGTAGCTGGCCTACATCTGACGGTGTGGATTTTGAGCGGGCACTGCTAAAAGAGAGGTTTTTCCCCGGCCCTAATTAACACCCTGCTTAAAAGCAGAAAGCTGGTTACAACCAAAATCTACGTGAGGATCTGGAAGAAATTCCTTCAGAGCTCAGGGGTAGTAGCTGGACAGTCCACTCCCATAGCACAAATCTTAGAATTCTTGCAAAAAGGTCTGGACATGGGACTCTCCACCAGCACCCTTAAGGTACAGGTGTCGGCTCTAGGGGCACTGTTCAACTGCAACATCGCCAGTAACCATTGGATCAATAGGTTTATTAAAGCAACAGGCAGGTACAGACCGATAGTGAGGAATAAATTTATGCCATGGGATCTAAACCTAGTTCTTACGGCCATGACAGAGGCCCCGTTTGAACCTATCTCATCAGCTTCCACGAAAAACCTGTCCCTTAAAGTGGCTCTCCTGGTATCATTGACATCAGCCCGTAGAGTGAGTGACATCCAGGCGCTATCTAGACTTCCTCCTTACATACAATTCAGGGATGACAGGGTAATTCATACACCCGATCCAGCAAACCTGCCTAAAGTAGCCTCCAGTTTCCATAGAACTCAGGAGATAGTTATTCCATCCTTCCTCCCTAATCCCACGAACGAGAAGGAAAGGAAATTACACACTCTAGACGTTAGATGTCTCCTAGAGTACCTGACAGTTACCAACCCCTGGAAAAATGATAATGCCTTATTTCCTATCAGGGCACAAGAAAGGGCCTAAGGGCTTCAAAAAGTTCACTAGCGAGATGGATTAGGGAGGGCATTTCTTTAGCATACACCTCAAAAGGCAAACCGGCCGCTGGCAAGCTGAGGGCGCACTCCACCAGGGCCATGGCAAGCTCTTGGGCAGAGAGATTGGAGGTCTCTATCAACCAGATATGTAAGGCAGCTACTTGATCCTCTCCGAGCACTTTCTACAACCATTATAGACTAGACCTGGGTGCTTCCTCAGACCTCTCTTTTGGTGTCAGAGTTCTGCAGGCTGTAGTCCCTCCCTAAAGTAATTATTACTCTCTGTAATTCTCTCAGGTGGTGCTGACATGGACGACCGAATAAAGTCGTAGTTACTCACTGGTTAACGGTATTTTTCGGAGTCCATGACAGCACCCGTATATCCCCTCCCTTTAGTTTAATTTTGGTTGTGCACTTCTTCCTCTTATATGTATACAGGTAATTAATAGTTGTGTAGAGTATTGTATATAAATTATGCTATTAACCATTGTGGTCCTCTTGTGCAATGTAAACCAACAGATGCGTGGGAGAGGTGCCGTCCTTATGTATCTGTAGGATTTCCTGTTCCTGAAGGGCGGATCCCCTCTCTCAGGTGGTGCTGTCATGGACTCCGAAAAATACCGTTAACCGGTGAGTAACTACGACTTTTGCTACCTAACCACCGGAGACAAAACCCAAGATAAAAACATAATAAGCAAATACCCTGCAGTAATATCTATATAATTGCCTTGTAATGTTTTCATTTCCTGTTCTGTCCAGATGTGTCACCGTATCCCAGAATTCCAAGCGGAGGAAGTTCACCGACCGCCATATTGGGACACCCAAGTGATGGGTGTCTCAATATGGAAACTGCTGCTGGTACCAACCTATTGCACAGGACCACCAGCAAAACAGCGTCGCACCACACGCGCTCTATGTGCCATACGCATCACACTCTCACAGCCTTTTGTGCAGTACCACCAGCGGAACACTGTCGCACTGAGGAATTCCGTGGAGGGGCAGTGAATCATACGGCTGATCCCGGCGGCACATGCGCAACGTGTCTACACGCAGAGGAAGACTGTCACATTAAGGGGGATTTCCCACGAACGAAAGTTCATTTTAAAAATTTACTGTGTCTGACCGTGTACGGAGCATACCACATCTCCTGGGCAGGGGAGGAAGCAAAACACAATACTGACATTACAGCAGGGGTTCACAGTGGATTCATTTTGTGTGGTAAAATATTTCACTGACTGTTAATAAAAATTTTTACCTCACAAAATGTATCCTCTGCGATCTCCTGCTGTAATTTTAGTATTGTCTTTTAGTATTTGTCTTCCTCCCCTGCCCAGGAGCTGTGGTATGGTTCTGTACACGGTCAGACACAGGGGTGAGGGAGACAGAGCACAGGGGGAGACAGCTTAAACGGGACAGCACATGAGGGGAGAAAACAACACAGCACAGGAAGGCGAGAGACAGAAGGCAAGGGGGATAGCACATGGGGTAGACAGGTCAAAGAAGACAACACAGACGGGAGAAGTCAGCACATGGGGAAAGAGAGAGTGCATAGGTGAGTGAGCACATTGGGGGGAGAGATTCTCAACGCTGCAAAGCCTGCCCCCATCGTGACACTACCGCCCTCCATCTAGTTAAATAAATACATAGAAATAGTGCATGAAAATAATATAGGGTGCTTGGTAAACATAATTTTGATTTAAAAAAAATGTAAAAGCCATCTCACCATGTCATGGTGACCCTATTCAAGATGGTCCTTACCTCTACTATTAAAACCTAGCCATTTGTCAAGTGACATACATGTGAATAAAGGCTGAGAAGCACTGAGACTCTGCTAATAAACATCAGCCATGGGACACTACATGAATATAATATTAGGAAAAAAAATGACTGTGAAGTCAGCTCAACACTGTGTAGACTCCTCGTTAGACAGCTGGCACTCAGCACGGTTCCATTGAAGCAAACATATGTAACAACAGGAGGGAAGGATCCAGCGAGAAAATAGTCTAAAAAATTACTTTTAATCCATTATTTAAAAACATGGACAGCACAAAGTTGTTAGGCAAAAAAACACATTGTTGTCAGATCAACGCATTTCGACTTTGCAGTCTACGTCAAGATCTGTCTACTAGATGAAACATACATAATTATATACAAGGAAGTTGAACATGATTGGTCAGACAATACACATAATTTAAATATCCTATTAAAACATAATACATGCAAAAAAAAAAACAATTTTTTTAAAATATAGAAATTATATGATAAAAATTACGCAAGAAAAAAAGAATATGAACAGGTCCAAAAAAAAAAAATTTTTTACAATGACAAGAAAAATATAAGATGAACCAAATCAATAATATTTAATTAATCTGAAGGAGTTAACCCAACCTTTAGGATGACTAGCAAAGTGTTTACACACCACAGATGGTGCAATTGCATTAGGGTTAACTGCATCAGCCAAATGTTTTCTGATGCGGACATGTAGTACATCCGATATATTGTAATTTGCAGGAAATACACTCCACCTGATAGACTACATAAGGTGTATTACAATTTATGTAGTCATTAATGTTAAAAGCGCTGGAATCTTGAGTTGAAAAAATTTATCAGTTTTTCTTGCATAATTGCATGTCTCAGATCTGTTGGCTCCACACTTATAAAAGCCTTTTAAATTAAGCCAATTTTTTTCAGGAGAAAGAAGCATCTGAATCAAAAACGCTGGGTGAAAGTATAGAGCCCAAAGTGGGAGCTATTCTGGGCACAAATCGCACAGGATTTTTTAAAACCTCCTTTAATTTTTTATCCTGATTCAAAAGGGGTAATTATTTCTTTATAATGGTTACTATTTTGTTATATTGGGAACTAAAATTAGTAGTAATTAGCCAAGTTTAAATCCTCCTCAGAATACCCACGCTGTGATAATTTTATGCAGGTTATTTTAGATTCATCCAAAAAAGTGGATAGATTGCTGCAATTGCGCCGCAATCTGATCTATTCACCATAAGGGATATTTTTCACAACATGTTTGGGATGACAAGAACTCGCCATTAGAGTAGAATTTCTGGCTGTGGGCTTATAATAAGGTGAAATAATCAATGAATGTGGTCAGCAGATAGTCAGGTCCAAAAAATTAATTGAAAAATTATTGTAAAAATGTGAATTTCAAATTAAATTGGTTATTGTTAATGTAGCTACAAACTTTATGGCCTCCTCCTGTGTACCCCCCCACACCAGGAGGAGGTCATCAATATAACGACCATACCATATGATTTGGTTACTGTAAGGGTTGTCATCATTACATAAAAATAGTTCTTCCCAATGTGCCATAACGAGGTTAGCCAATGAAGGGGAGAATTTGGCTCCCATGCTGACTCCGCTTCTCTGTAAAAAAAAAAAACAAAAAAAAAACGATTATCAAACCTGAAATAATTATGGGATAGCAAAAAATCAACTGCCAGTAAGATATTCACATGTAGCAGTATCATAGAGACCATACTTATCCAAATGGAAAGATAAACTCTGTAGGGCTATATTGTGAGGGCTGTAGCCCCACAACATCACAAGAGAGGCATGAAAAATTGGTTTGCCATGTGTAATCATTAAAGATAGTGGTTAGAAACTTGGAGTCTCTAATATATCCAGGAAGAGCCTGTACAAGTGGCTGAAGGTGGAAATCCACCCAAGATCCCAAGCGCTCACCCAAGGATCCACTACCCGCCACAATTGGCCTTATAGGAGGTGGGAATATATTTTTATGGACCTTGGGGAGCACATGGTATATTGGAATAATTGAGTGATCATTAAATAAAAAATCAGAATTTTTTTTTATCAAAAGCTTGCATATGTAAGCCCTCTTGTAGCAGGTTGAATAGAACCAAATTGAAATCGTCAGTGGGATCACAGAACATCTCATAGATATCCTTGTCGAAATCCAGAAAAATCAATTTTTTATATAAACTAGCATTTAGTAAAACTATTGAGCCCCCCTTGTCTGATTCTTTTATAATAAGATCTTTATTTTTAAGATCATATAGAGCCTGTTTTTTCTTATAGGACAGATTTTTTTTGTTGTTTGAAAACATTTTTTTTATCCTTTTGATTTTTTTAACTCCAATAAATCTTTCTCTATCAAATCTTGAAACCCATCTAAGACTGAAGGTCTTGAGTACAAAGGATAGAATAAAGGGTTACTTGTGGTAAAGTTTTCACTAATAGAAATTCTGTCCATACACAACTCCTTTTGTATAGAGCTCAAATGTAGTGTGGCGCCCCTGAGGGTTCAGTTGCCACAGAGGTACTGCACCACCTCCTGAAGTGTGGTGCCCCACCATCCAGGTGAGTTGGAGGCTCCTAACCACGCTCCAACACTCGCATCCCACACAACACGGTATTTCAGCAAAGCCACATTGCGGCTCCCTGCTGAGTGTAGCAGAGCACCTTTGGTGTCTCCCTGCTTGGAGCACGAAGCGTGCTGGGAGGCGGGTGGAGTTAAAATACATAAAAGAGTGGGAAGGTTTAGAATTTGAGTTAGTGAATTCGGGGTCAGTCAGTCGGAGAGTCACTCAGAGAGGAGTGAGGAAAGAGGATCCCTGGGAGAGGGATGGAGGAAGGAGGTGCTGCAGCAGATCTCAGTGACCTGGGTCTGCTGGCACGGGAAAGGAAAGACATTGAACAGAAACCTGATCTTCCATAAGAAGGAAAGACTAGTACGGAACGTAGGAGTAAAAGGGAACAGAGGACGTGAGTTAGGCTGGTTTCACATTAGCGCTTTTTAAGCGCACTCACGGCCGGGGGTAGCTCCGCCTCTGAGCCGGCTCTCTGCCCGGCGTGCCCGCCCCTTGCTTGTAGCACCGCCTCCTAGCGGACAGCGGCGCCTGCGATCGGCGCACCCTATCTTTAGCATAGGGTGCGCAGATCGTGCGCAGGCCGTGCGCTAGTTGCGCTTTGACCTGCGCTGCGCACTTTTGACGGTGCGCCGTGCGCGCCAAAATCCGAAAAGTTCGATTTGGGCGCGCACGGCGCACCGTCAAAAGTGCGCAGCGCAGGTCAAAGCGCAACTAGGGCACGGCGTGCGCACGATCTGCGCACCCTATGCTAAAGATAGGGTGCGCCGATCGCAGGCGCCGCTGTCCGCTAGGAGGCGGCGCTACAAGCAAGGGGCGGGCACACCGGGCAGAGAGCCGGCTCGGGGGCGGAGCTACCCCCGGCCGTGCGTGCGCTTAAAAAGCGCTAATGTGAAACCAGCCTTAGAGGAAGAATCCTGCGTAGAAGTTCTAAGCGCAAGGCCGGGGCCTGGTCCCCGAGGTTGTATGGACACTAATAGTTCTGCAGCAGACACCGGTGGAGTAGTGGGCTGTAAATGCACTACTCCCATCTCAGACATGGGGCACAACAGCAACATTGATAGTGAGCCGGGACTCACGAGTAAGGAGTCCCCGAAGCAGGCTACAGCTGTCTGCCTTACAAGTATAGTTCTTGGGAACATCTGTCAGGAGGAACTCCAGTGTAACTTAGTACTAGGAGATCTTAACACTTAAAGGCGCTATAAAGGAGACGTTCAGAAAGGCACATGTTGGCGGAGTGTTGGAAGGGAGCGTCCTATCTTGCCTGGAGGTCGACTGAGTCCCTGACCCGGAGGACACAGCGCGGAGGCAGGCACCTGTGTGTACTACAGACTGTGAGTAAAGCTTTGGAACTACAAGCCCTGGTGTCCTCCAGTCATTCCTGCGTTAGCACACCTGGTACCGCTACATCTGGGTACTAGCTTCTACACTGCATGCGCCTCTCAGCTACCCCTACATCTACACTGTCCTGGGACTACAGCTCCACCTGTGGGGAGCTTCACCATCTTGGCTGCAACACACCACCAGTCCCAGAGGATCTGCATGCAGCGTCTGCTTAACATCTCCTTTGCCGAACACCACAGGTGGCATCACGAACTATTCATCAATTCTATTTCATTGTTCTTTCACCCCCTTTTGCCATGGAGCCCCAGGGCCACGGACTGGGTCACAGCTTCCGTGACAACTCCCATTGAGATCAACGGGCTCGGTGCCGAGTACCCCGATAGCCCTGGCGGGCGCTCCATTCTGGCGTCACGAACAGGATGACGAGACCCAATGCCATCGGGTTCTGTGTGCCTAAGTTTTGTTGGACTTAAAACTTTTGAAAATGTGCGGAAGACCCAATTTGATAGACTGAGATATGAATACTAAAAATGGCCGACAGCCTGGAGAAGAAGGGCGTGATCATATGGGTGGTCCTAAGAAAAGAGCGCGGACTGTCCTGGGCCTCCCCTGTCTAAACTTCTATGCGACAGCAACTTGGTCCACCCCCCGAGGGGTTCGTATACTGGTTTGGTATGGAGGACTTGGAAAAAGACGCCTCCCCCAGAAGGAGGAGCGGAAGCAAGTGTCGGGAAGGAAGCCGAGACAGGAAGGAGAAGAACGCTAGAACGCCATGATGGAAGAGGAGGGAAGGAGGTCTGCGGAGCGCGGGGAGGTTGAACTGGATCTCCCCGGCGCCATGGCTGAAGGCTCGGACCCTGCTTCTAGGCTGAATCGACGGCCGCTGGAGGAGGAGATTGCCCGGCTGACCCAATGTTTGCAGCTGAGGCAGGAGGCCTTGTGGAGGCTGAACTGGCAGCACGACCGGGAGGGGCCTACACCTGCGGTACCCGCTGCTGCTGCATCGGAGCTTCCCCAGGCAGACTCCACGGAGCCTGCAGCCGCCGTCACACCACCAGCAGCATCCGGAGCCCCTTCACTGCCGCCACAGGAGGAATTTTATGAGGCCCCGGGAGCCGAAGAGGAGCTCCCGCCCGGACCTGACGCGGCTGTGCAGGTGCCATCAGAGGCCCCCGTGGGCCCGGAGCCACCATCCGCTCCACTGCGGCCTGCTGCCACCGGCCAGCTTCAACCTGCATCGGAGCCGAGGCCGCACCGCCAGGAGGCACCAGGTAGATACCCCGGCCCTCCTAATGGGTTGCCCCCGAATTCACGTTATCGGAGGCTGGCTTGCGGGAACTCTAAATGGGGCAGTTGGAAGAGTCACCTGGGGGCACTAGACTGGCGGAAATGGGGAGGTGGAAGAGGTCCTTACTGAGAAGGGTACGGCTGGAACAGGCGCGCATGATTCGGCATCTTCGGGGATTTTAGGAGTCTAGGTCGCTTTGGGAGAGTCCCCATGTAGTCGCCTATCAGCGCCAACAAGCTGCGGCATCCTTCGGTGCTAGGCCACGCACCAGAGCAACAGAGCCACCCACCCATGAGGAACAGTTGATGGGTATCAATATGCATCATGGTTTCCCTTTACCACAGCTACAAGACCCTAGCCGGCAATCGCACCAGCTGCCACAACCATGCCCTATGGCAAGCAACCAGCAACAAGATGACACCCAAAGCTTCTCCCTTGGAAGCAGTTCCAGTCCAGATACCCCAGGAGGGGACAACAACTAGTCAAGATGCTTCCTTAAGTTAACTCTCGTTACCCAGGAGGTTATTTGCACCGTTGTGCTTTGTTTTCCTATTTTTTGTACCATTTTTCTATTTTTTGGCTATCATGCTCCAGTTTTGTTTTTCCAGTGTTGCCCAGTTGTATTGGCAGCCTTCACACTTGAACTGTGGAGACCATGAACGCTGAATGGTCCAGAACTGTTATTGTACATATTTTTCACCTCTTTAGGTGCTCTCTCTTGGTTTTACATAGGACCCTCTTCGTAAAAGAAGACCTACCTCGTCATAGGGACATTTCCAGAAACGATGGCCGGACCAGTGTCTACTTTTGCACTTAAAGGGGTTGTCCAGGCTTTTCACATAATCTCAGTACATATCTAGGCTGCAGAATTACGACAATAAGTAATTTACTTTGTCACTAATTTGCACGGTTTTCTAGATATTCTGAACAGAACGTCCAAGGGGGGGGGGGGGTGTTATGGCATTGAAATGAGAACTAGTCGTAACCTCCTACTCTACTCCAAACATACCCTCAATAGCTACAGGCCCTAATTTTAAATTATGCTACCTAATTTAAAGTGCTATATAAGCAAACTCAATATCAATTCACATTTGCTAGCAACACATCTCCTTTCTGCTATCTTTCACATTTTCCTCTTTCTACTGTCTCTTCTAGACGTAGGACGACAACCGTGGATACCTGGTTCGTCACCTGTACTTTCGATTCTATATTCACATCCTCAACATCTTTATTCAAAGTTCTGTAAACATTCACAATGTCTTATTTTTTCAAGATGCTTCCATAAAATCTGTCATCAGGATTTTCATCATATACTAATACTTTCTAGTTTCTATTCAGGAAATAACATTAAGCATCATCATTAAAGGGGGTTGTCTGGGCTTTTCACATAATCTCAGTACATATCTGGGCTGCAGTATTATGACAATAAGTAATTTACTTTCTGTCACTAGTTTGCACGGTTTTCTAGATATTCTGAACAGAACGTCCAAGGGGGGGGGGTGTTATGGCATTGAAATGAGGACTAGTCTTAACCTCCTACTCTACTCCAAACATGCCCTCTATAGCAACAACCCCACCCTCCATAGCTACAGGCCCTCCCCGTCCACATGAAGCAGCCCTCATCACACAGTAACAAATTCTTCCCCTCCAGCAGCCTCAGTGCATGCATAGAGCTGCTCATCCCCCAGACACACACTGAACAGTTATCTTTGGAAAGTGAAACTAGTGAGGAGTGAAAATCGTCCTGTATTCTGGGCCACTCCATGATTACAATACATAACTCATTATCAGTAATTCCTTCCCCCACTGTCCCAGGCTGCTGGCAGCAGTGAGAACAGACTGTGTGATGGCCAGTGATGGGGGTCTGTAGCTTCTAATCTGCACAGGGGATGGCAGTCCGTGATGTAATCTGTTGTGTGACAAAGCCTCTGCTGTGTGAATGAGACAGCTCTGTGTCACTGATGTCTTCACACAGCAGCAGATTTGGTGCAGTGTATGTGTGAGCACTGTGTCTCTAATGACACTAATACTGATGGGAGCAGCCTGTCCAATCAGAGCTGTAACAGTGTGAAGTGTTGGGGGGTGTATGTATATATTGTGCTGCTTTCACAAATACAGGATCACTGCTGTGTTCTTTCCAATGCTGGAATAATGATAAAGATGAGTGCTGGTGCAGTTTACTGCCAGCCAATGAGTGGGCAGTGGGTGGTGCTGGTCACTGGAGCTTGCTGGGAGTTTGGTGGAGCTTCGCACATACACTGCACCAAATCTGCTGCTGTGTGAAGACATCAGTGACACAGAGCTGTCTCATTCACACAGCAGAGGCTTTGTCACAGAACAAATTACATCAGTGACTGCCATCCCCTGTGCAGATTAGAAGCTGCAGACCCCCACCACTGCCCACTCATTGGCTGGCAGTAAACTGCACCAGCACTCATCTTTATCATTATTCCAGCATTGGAAAGAACACAGCAGTGATCCTGTATTTGTGAAAGCAGCACAATATATACATACACCCCCCAACACTTCACACTGTTACAGCTCTGATTGGACAGGCTGCTCTCATCAGTATTAGTGTCATTAGAGACACAGTGCTCACACATACACTGCACCAAATCTGCTGCTGTGTGAAGACATCAGTGACACAGAGCTGTCTCATTCACACAGCAGAGGCTTTGTCACAGAACAGATTACATCAGTGACTGCCATCCCCTGTGCAGATTAGAAGCTGCGGACCCCCATCACTGGCCATCACACAGTCTGTTCTCACTGCTGCCGCAGCCTGGGACAGTGAGGGAAGGAATTACTGATAATGAGTTATGTATTGTAATCATGGAGTGGTCCAGAATACAGGACGATTTTCACTCCTCACTAGTTTCACTTTCCATAGATAACTGTTCAGTGTGTGTCTGGGGGAGGAGCAGCTCTCTGCACTGAGGCTGCTGGAGGGGAAGAATTTGTTACTGTGTGATGAGGGCTGCTTCATGTGGACGGGGAGGGCCTGTAGCTATGGAAGGTCTGTAGCTATGGAGGGTGGGGTTGTTGCTATAGAGGGCATGTTTGGAGTAGAGTAGGAGGTTACGACTAGTTCTCATTTCAATGCCATAACACCCCCCCCCCCCCCCCTTGGACGTTCTGTTCAGAATATCTAGAAAACCGTGCAAACTAGTGACAGAAAGTAAATTACTTATTGTCATAATACTGCAGCCCAGATATGTACTGAGATTATGTGAAAAGCCCGGACAACCCCTTTAATGATAATGCTTAATGTTATTTCCTGAATAGAAACTAGAAAGTATTAGTATATGATGAAAATCCTGATGACAGATTTTATGGAAGTATCTTGGAAAAAAAAGACATAGTGAATGTTTACAGAACTTTGAATAAAGATGTTGAGGATGTGACTATAGAATCGAAAGTACAGGTGACGAACCAGCTATCCACGGTTGTCGTCCTACGTCTAGAAGAGACAGTAGAAAGAGGAAAATGTGAAAGATAGCGGAAAGGAGATGTGTTGCTAGCAAATGTGAATTGATATTGAGTTTGCTTATATAGCACTTTAAATTAGGTAGCATAATTTAAAATTTAGACAGTTAATTTGTTTGTAACGTTCAAGAAACCGTGCCTCCTATATTAGGAAGTTTAGTATAAGAAATGTTTATTCAGCATTACAAAATTTTGTATGTTCCTGTATTGTTAACTCTGTTTGACTTGCAGCCCGCGGACGTGCTGTGTTTAACGGGGGGAGTGTGGCGCCCCTGAGGGTTCAGTTGCCACAGAGGTACTGCACCTCCTCCTGAGGTGTGGTGCCCCACCATCCAGGTGAGTTGGAGGCTCCTAACCACGCTCCAACACTCGCATCCCACACGACACGGTAGTTCAGCAAAGCCACATTGTGGCTCCCTGCTTAGAGTGTAGCAGAGCACCTTTGGTGGCTCCCTGCTTGGAGCACGAAACGTGCTGGCAGGCGGGTGGAGTTAGAATACATAAGAGTGGGAAGGTTTAGAATTTGAGTTAGTGAGTTCGGGGTCAGTCGGAGAGTCACTCAGAGAGGAGTGAGGAAAGAAGATCCCTGGGAGATGGATGGAGGAAGGAGGTGCTGCAGCAGATCTCAGTGACCTGGGTCTGCTGGCACGGGAAAGCAAAGAAAGAGGAAAGACATTGAACAGAAACCTGATCTTCCATAAGAAGGAAAGACTAGTACGGAACGTAGGAGTAAAAGGGAACAGAGGACGTGGGTTAGAGGAAGAACCCTGCCTAGAAGTTCTAAGCGCAAGGCCGGGGCCCAGTCCCCGAGGTTGTATGGACACTAATGATTCTGCAGCAGACATCGGTGGAGTAGTGGGCTGTAAATGCACTACTCCCATCTCAGACTTGGGGCACAACAGCAACATTGATAGTGAGCTGGGACTCAGGAGTAAGGAGTCCCCGAAGCAGGCTACACCTTTCTGCCGTACAAGTATAGTTCTTGGGAACATCTGTCAGGAGGAACTCCAGTGTAACTCAGTACTAGGAGATCTTCACACTTAAAGGTGCTATAGAGGAGACGTTCAGAAAGGCACATGTTGGTGGAGTGTTGGAAGGGAGCGTCCTATCTTGCCCGGAGGTCGACTGAGTCCCTGACCCGGAGGACACAGCGCGGAGGCAGGCACCTGTGTGTACTACAGACTGTGAGTAAAACTTTGGAACTACAAGCCCTGGTGTCCTCCAGTCATTCCAGCGCCAACACACCTGGTACCGTTACATCTGGGTACTAGCTTCTACACTGCCTGCGCCTCTCAGCTACCCCTACATCTACACTGCCCTGGGACTACAGCTCTACCTGTGGGGAGCTTCACCATCTTGGCTGCAACACACCACCAGTCCCAGAGGATCTGCATGCAGCGTCGGCTTAACATCTCCCTTGCCGAGCACCACAGGTGGCGTCACGAACTATTCATCAATTCTATTTCATTGTTCTTTCACCCCCTTTTGCCATGGAGACCCAGGGCCACGGACAGGGTCACAGCTTCCGTGACAACTCCCATTGAGATCAACGGGCCCGGTGCCGAGTACCCCAATAGCCCTGGCGGGTGACCCAGTAGCATCGCCTTTTGTTCAGATAAGTTCCTGAAACTGTCCGTTGATAATTGTCCATTAGAAAGTTCCTGTTGAGAAGTATTTTCTGACAAGAAATGTCATTTAATAGTCAGATTGCGGGCTAATTTCTATTAGTGAAAACTTTCCCACGAGTAACCCTTTATTGTATCCCTTGTACTCAAGACCTTCAGTCTTAGATGGGTTTTATGATTTGATAGAGAAAGATTTATTGGAGTTAAAAAAAAAAAAAAAAATGGATAAAACAAATTTTTTCAAACAGCAAAAAAATCTGTCCTATAAGGAAAAACAGGCTCTATATGATCTTAAAATAACAAAGATCTTATTATAAAAGAATCAGACAAGGGGGGGCTCAATAGTTTTACTAAATGCTAGTTTATAAAAAAAAAATGATTTTTCTGGATTTAGACAACAAGGATATCTATGAGATTTTCTGTGATCCCACTGACAATTTCAATTTGGTTCTATTCAACCTGCTACAAGAGGGCTTACATATACAAGCTTTTGATAAAAAAAAAATTCTGATTTTTTTATTTAATGATCAAATTATTCCCATATACCATGTGCTCCCCAATGTCCATAAAAATATATTCCCACCTCCTATGAGGCCAATTGTGGCGGGTATTGGATCCTTGGGTGAGCGCATGGGATCTTGGGTGGATTTCCACCTTCAGCCACTCCTACAGGCTCTTCCTGGATATATTAGAGATTCCAAGTTTCTAACCACTATCTTTAATGATTACACATGGCAAACCAATTTTTCATGCCTCTCTTGTGATGTTGTGGGGCTACATCCCTCACAATATAGCCCTACAGAGTTTATCTTTCCATTTGGATAAGTATGGTCTCTATGATACTGCTACATGTGAATTTATCTTACTGGCAGTTGATTTTTTGCTATCCCATAATTATTTCAGGTTTGATAATCGTTTTTTTTTTTTTTTTTTTTTTACAGAGAAGCGGAGTCAGCATGGGAGCCAAATTCTCCCCTTCATTGGCTAACCTCGTTATGGCACATTAAGAAGAATTATTTTTATGTAATGATGACAACCCTTACAGTAACCAAATCATATGGTATGGTCGTTATATTGATGACCTCCTCCTGGTGTGGGGGGAGTACACCGGAGGAGGCTATAAAGTTTGTCAGTTACATTAACAATAACCAATTTAATTTGAAATTCACATATTTTTACAATAATTTTTCCAAAAAATTTTTTGGACCTGACTATCGGCTGACCATGTTAAACATTAATTGATTATTTCACCTTATTATAAGCCCACAGCCAGTAATTCTACTCTAATGGCGAGTTCTTGTCATCCCAAACATGTTGTGAAAAATATCCCTTATGGTGAATTGATCAGATTGCGACGCAATTGCAGCAATCTATCCACTTTTTGGATGAATCTAAAATAACCTGCATAAAATTATCAGAGCGTGGGTATTCTGAGGAGGATTTAAACTTGGCTAGAAACAAGGTAATAAATGGATAGAAAAAACCTTCTAAAAAATAAAAAACCTAAATTTTGCAACAATCTTTATTCTTCAGGGGTTACTTTTACTACTAATTTTAGTTCCTAATATAACAAAATAGTAACCATGATAAAGAAATATTTACCCCTTTTGAATCAGGATTTATTTATTTATTTTTTATATTTTTATATAGCGCTAACATATTCCGCAGCGCTTTACAGTTTTGCACACATCATCATCACTGTCCCCGATGGGGCTCACAATCTAAATTCCCTATCAGTATGTCTTTGGAATGTGGGAGGAAACCGGAGTGCCCGGAGGAAACCCACGCAAACACGGGGAGAACATACAAACTCCTTGCAGATGTTGTCTTTGGTGGGATTTGAACCCAGGACCCCAGCGCTGCAAGGCTGCAGCGCTAACCACTGAGGATAAAAAAATTAAAGGCGGTTTTAAAAAAACTTGTGCGATTTGTGCCCAGAAAAGCTCCCACTTTGGGCTCTATACTTTCACCCAGCGTTTTTGAGTCAGATGCTTCTTTCTCCTGAGAAAAATTGGCTTAATTTAACCCCTTAACGACCGCCGATACGCCTTTTAACGGCGGTAATTAAGGGTACTTAAACCACAGCGCCGTTAATTCACGGCGCTGTGATTTAAGTGAATAGCGCCCCCCAGTGTCGGATTTTCTCCGGGGTCTCGGCTGCCAGGGGTAGCCGAGACCCCAGAGAACATGAATCGGTCGGTTTTTACCGACCCCCGCTTTTGCGATCGCCGTTATTAACCCTATAACGGCGACCGCAAAAAAAAAAGCCGCGATTTTACATTTAATTTCTCTTTCCTCTGATGTGATCGCACATCAGAGGATAGAGAAACAGGGTCCCCGGTCCCCTCCCGGTACCTCTCCCTTGTCCTCCGTCCCCTCCCGGTGGTCCCGCGCCCGCCGGCGTCATCCGATGGGCGCCGCCTTCTTGAAAATGGCGGGCGCATGCGCAGTGCGCCCGCCGGGAATCTGCTGGCTCCGGCTGGCAGATTCCATTCATTATTTTGATCACTATGATAAACGATCATAGTGATCAAAATAATAAAAATAGTACATAACCCCCCCGTTTATCACCCCCTTATATAGGCACACATAATGAAATAAAAAAAATATTTTTTTTTTCAGTTTTCCATAAGGGTTAGGGTTAGGCTAGGGGTAGGGTTAGGGTTAGGCTAGGGTTAGGGTTGGGCTAGGGTTAAGGGTAAGGGTTGGGCTAGGGTTAGGGTTGGGCTAGGGTTAAGGGTTAGGGTTGGGCTAGGGTTAAGGGTTAGGGTTAAGGGTTAGGGTTAAGGGCTAGGGTTAAGGGCTAGGGTTGGGCTAGGGTTGGGCTAGGGTTAGGGCGAACTAGGATTAGGGATTAGGGTTGGGATTAGGGTTAGGGGTGTGTTGGGGTTAGGGTTGGAGCAAGAATTGAGGGGTTTCCACTATTTACCAACTTTGGGGGTCTAAAAATTGGGGTCTAAAAAATCACTTTTGTGGAAATAAAAAAGACTTTATTTTCACGGCTCTGCGTTTATAAACTTCTGTGACGCGCTTGGGGGTTCAAAGTGCTCACCACACATCTAGATAAGTTCCTTAGGGGGTCTAATTTCCAAAATGGAGTCACTTGTGGGGGGTTTCCACTGTTTAGGCCCATCAGGGGCTCTGCAAACGCAACATGATGCCCGCAGACCATTCCATCAAAGTCTGCATTCCAAAATGGCACTCCTTCCCTTCCAAGCTCTCCCATGCACCCAAACAGTGGTTCCTCCCCACATATGGGGTATCAGCGTACTCAGGACAAATCGCATAATAACTGTGGGGGTATGATTTCTCCTGTTACCCTTGTAAAAATAAAAATTTGGGGGTGAAAAGATCATTTTTGTGGAAAAAAAAAATGGATTTCTTATTTTCACGGCTCTACGTTATAAACTTCTGTGAAGCACTTGAAGGTTCAAAGTGCTCACCACACATCTAGATAAGCTCCTTCATGGGTCTAGTTTCCAAAATGGAGTCACTTGTTGGGGGTTTCCACTGTTTAGGCCCATCAGGGGCTCTGCAAACGCAACATGATGCCCGCAGACCATTCCATCAAAGTCTGCATTCCAAAATGGCACTCCTTCCCTTCCAAGCTCTCCCATGCACCCAAACAGTGGTTCCTCCCCACATATGGGGTATCAGCGTACTCAGGACAAATCGCATAATAACTGTGGGGGTATGATTTCTCCTGTTACCCTTGTAAAAATAAAAATTTGGGGGTGAAAAGATCATTTTTGTGGAAAAAAAAAATGGATTTCTTATTTTCACGGCTCTACGTTATAAACTTCTGTGAAGCACTTGAAGGTTCAAAGTGCTCACCACACATCTAGATAAGTTCCTTAATGGGTCTAGTTTCCAAAATGGGGTCACTTGTTGGAGTTTTCCACTGTTTAGGCACATTAAGGGCTCTCCGAACGCAACATGGCATCCGATCTTAATTCCAGCCAATTCTGCGTTGAAAAAGTCAAACGGTGCTCCATCCCTTGCGAGCTCTGCCGTGTGCTGAAAAAGGGGTTTACCCCCACATATGGGGTATCGGCGTATTCAGGAGAAATTGTACAACAAATTTTGTGGTTGATTTTCTCTTTTAACACTTGTGAAAATAAAAAAAATTGGTTCTGAAGTAATTTTTTTCCAAAAAAAAATTTAAATGTTAATTTTTTCCATCCAAATTGCTTTCGTTCCTGTGAAGCACTTAAAGGGTTAATAAACTTCTTGAATGTGGTTTTGAGCACCTTGAGGGGTCTAGTTTTTAGAATGGTGCCACTTTTGGGTATTTTCTGTCATGTACACCCCTCAAAATGACTTTAAATATGATGTGGTCCCTAAAAAAAATGGTTTTGTCAATTTTGTTGTAAAAATGAGAAATCGCTGGTCAACTTTTAACCCTTATAACTTCCTAACAAAAAAAAATTTTGCATCCAAAATTGTGCTGATGTAAAGTAGACATGTGGGAAATGTTATTTATTAAGAAATTTGTGACACATCTCTCTGATTTAAGGGCATAAAAATTTAAAGTTTTAAAATTGCAAAATTTTAAAATTTTTTGCCATATTTCTGTTTTTTTCATAAATAAACACAAGACTTATCGAAGAAATTTTACCACTAACATGAAGTACAATATGTCAGGAAAAAACAATCTCAGAATCAGCAGGATCCATTAAAGCGTTCCAGAGTTATAACCTCATAAAGGGACAGTGGTCAGAATTGTAAAAATTGGCCTGGTCATTAAGCTGCAAACTGGCTCTGTCGCTAAGGGGTTAAAAGGCTTTTATAAGTGTGGAGCCAATAGATGTAAGACATGCAATTATGCAAGAAAAATTGATAAATTTTTTCAACTCAAGATTCCAGCGTTTTTTACATTAATGACTACATAAATTGTAATACACCTTATGTAGTCTAACAGGTGGAGTGTATTTCCTGCAAATTACAATATATCGGATGTACTACATGTCCGCATCAGAAAACATTTGGCTGATGCAGTTAACCCTAATGCAATTGCACCATTTGTGGTGTGGAAACACTTTGCTAGTCATTATAAAGGTTGGGTTAACTCCTTCAGATTCAATGCAATTGAAAAAGTCCACAAGCCACACCGAGGTGGCAATTATAAACGCAAGTTATTAAGCAGGGAATCTTTTTGGATTTTCACATTAAATACAAGGGTACCGCCGGGCTTGAACAATAGACAAGATTGAATTAAATATTATTGATTTGGTTCATCTTATGTTTTTCTTGTCATTGTAAAAAAATTTTTTTTTTCTTTGGACCTGTTCTCCATATTCTTTTTTTCTTGTGTGATTTTTATCATATAATTTTTATGTTTTAAAAAATTGTTTTTTTTTTCCATGTATTATGTTTTAATAGGATATTCAAATTATGTGTATTGTCTGACCAATCATGTTCAACTTCCTTGTATATAATTATGTATGTTTCATCTAGTAGACAGATCTTGTCGAAGACTGCAAAGTCGAAACGCGTTGATTTGGCAATGTGTTTTTTTTGCCTGACAACTTTGTGCCGTCCATGTTTTTAAATAATGGATTAAAAGTTAGTTTTTAGACTATTTTCTCGCTGGATCCTTCCCTCCTGTTACATGAATATAATATCCAGCTCAAAGAAAAGGGAGGCCACGTCCTTATTTGCATGGAGTGCAAAAGTGAAATATAAACCTAAAGAGATGAACTGGAATATAAGTTGGTGTGCATGTTCATGTAGGCACATGTTCACACTGGCCACTAAACAGATAAAAACATTATTGGCAAATAATCAAATACCCTGCAGTAAATAAATCGCAATAGTACATGAAAATAATATAGGATGCTTGTGGGGGGGGGGGGGGTTATACAGAGTTCAGCATTCAGAGAACTGGTTGATCTGCAGTAGATCAATGATTTTATGAAAGCTACAGCAAGCAGCTTAGTGAGTTATACATCGCAGGAATTAGTGTAATTGGCCCTTTAATATGCTGAACTCATTTGGGGTAGCAAAAACTTATTTGCCAGATTTGGTGAGTATTTTTCTTTAGTTCTCCCCTGGCTGACAGGCTTGTCAGGAGGAGTTGAATGGAGTGGTAGGACCTGCTCAATTCAAGTCTATGACCCTGATGGGTATAGCAAAGTGCAGTCCATCTTTTGTTTGTTTTCAGTATTTCCTAGTGTTAGAAATTTGAATTTCATGCAGGACACACGCACTACTTGCCATGGCTGCACATGAGCAAGTTTTCCTTACCATGAACATATAGCCAGAGGAGAATGGAAGGAATGCAAATTCTCCTTTCTGGTAATTGGTAGAGAACAGTTATCGCCTATCCAGTGGATATGCTTTAGAGTGAACCTGTCACCCGATTTTTCCTATATATAGTAAGGCCAGCACCTTTAAGCTCTATACGATGGCATTCTAGAATGATTTCTATATGTGCCTAAAGCACTTTCCTTAATGCAAGGAATAGCTTTTATTATACTCACCCATGGGGCGACCCGGTCCAATGGGCGTCGCTGTTCTTGATGCGGTGCTTCTTCTCTTCTTGCTTTATGTTGATGACTCGTTATACGTCATCCATACAGTGTCCTCGGCATCGCACTCCAGTGCAAATACACTTCTCTGCCCTGGCGAGGACAGAGCAAAGTATTGTGGCCTTCCCCCACGCATGTGCATTACAGTACTTTGCTCTGCCTTTGGCAGGGCAGAGAAATGTGCCTGCACAGGAATGCGGTAGGTGACTTGAATTTTTTATATATTTTATTTTTATAAACTTTTTTCTTTTTAAAGTCCCTTAGATCTTTTGATCGCTCGTTTGTTGTACTGTAGTATGTGTTAAAAATGGAATCTACTATGAAGCTCAGCTAGTTGCTTACCTTCAGATTAGTATCAAGATGATAACCAATTTGTAGAGTGTGTTTGTGATGCAGTGAGCCGATGGATGCCCATACTGGAAAACGCTTTCTCTAACCCATTAACGATCGCCAATACGCCTTTTAACAGCGGCAGTGAAGAGTACTTATTCCTGAGCGCCGCTTTTTAACTACACTGAGAAATGTATAGCGCCCCCCGAGTTTCGAAAAATCTCAGACTCCGCTACCGATTTTTGCGGTTTCCTGTCATGCCAGCGTTTGCAAAAGTCTGATTTACAATTTATTTCTCATCTGAAATGATGTAGCATATCAGAGAATAGAGAAATTGGGTCACCTAGGCCCTCCTGCTCTGTCCCCCATTCCTCCACGTCATCTTCCTTGAAGAAAATGGTAGGCACATGCGCAGTGCACCTGCCGAGATCTGTTGGCCGGTACCCGGCAGCAATGAGAAATTTTTCCTATTGTTTCCTTTTGATCACTGTGATACACCATATCACAATGATTTAAAAAAAAAAAAAAAAAAAATCAAAACCTTCTTTTGTCACCCCCTTTAGTATAAAAATTATGAAATCCATTCTTTGCAGAATAGGGTTGAAGTTAGAATTGAGCTTTTTTAAAAAGTAAAAAAAAATTTATGGCTAGTTTTGAGCGCAAGTGCTCGCTACTCGAATTTGCAACGGGTTCTCTGGTATGCACCGAGTATCGCAGATTCCCACGTGGTGTTTTTGGGTGTTTTAATAGCCACAAAACATGCAGGGCAGGGACTCAAGCATGTCAGTCGAACACCCATGATATTCGGTGCATACACGAGCACCTGATGCAAACTGGAGTAGTGAGCACTTGCGCTTAACAATGATGATAATCAGATGTTATCACATTCTGCGTCGTACCTGTGGGTTCAAAATGCTCACTATACCCCTGTATAAAATCCTTGACGGTCGTGATTTCCAAAATGGGATCACTTGTGGGGGGGGGGGGGTGGGATCCACTGTTTAGGCACATCAGGGGGGAGTCTCCAAACGCGACATGGTGCCCGCCATCTATTCCAGCCAATTTTGGTTTCAAAAAGTCAAATGGTGCTCCCTCCCTTCTGAGCCCTGCTGTGCGCCCAAACATTGGATTTCCCATCACATATCGGGTATTGGCGTACCCACAAGAAATTGCACAGCACATTTTGGGGTCCATTTTCTCTTGTTACCCTTGTGAAAATAAAAAAAAGTTTGGGTCTAAAGAACATTTTTTATGAAAAAATTAAATGTTCGTTTTTCCTTCCAAACTGCTTCAGTTCTCATGAAGCACTTGAAGGGTTAATAAACTTCTTCAATGTGGTTTTTAGCACCTTGAGGGGTGCAGTTTTTAGAATGGTGTCATATTTGGGTACTTTGTCATATAGACCCCTCAAAGTCACTTCAAATGTGATGGAAAAAAAAAGTTTTGTAAATTTTGTTGGAAAAATTAGAAATTGCCAGTTACCTTTTAACCCTCATAACATCCTAACAACAAAAAGTGTTGATGTAAAGTATACTTGTGGGAAATGTTATTTATGAACTATTTTGTGTGACATACAGTGCCTTGTGAAAGTATTCTGCCCCCTGGAACTTTTCAACCTTTTCCCACATACTTATCATGCTTCAAACATAAAGATACCAAATGTAAATTTTTGGTGAAGAATCAACAACAAGTGGGACGCCATTGTGAAGTTGAACGAAATTTATTGGTTATTTGAAATTTTTGTGGAAATTCAAAAACTGAAAAGTGCGTGCAATATTATTCGGCCCCTTTATTCAAAAACTGAAAAGTGGTGCGTGCAATATTATTCGGCCCCTTTAACTTAATACTTTGTTGCGCCACCTTTTTCTGCGATTACAGCTGCAAGTCGCATGGGGTATGTCTCTCTTTGTTTTGTACATCGAGAGACTGAAATTCTTGCCCATTCTTCCTTGGCAAACAGCTCGCGCTCAGTGAGGTTTGTGAGCACCAGTTTTCAGCTCTTTCCACAGATCCTCGATTGGATTCAGGTCTGGACTTTGACTTGGCCATTCTAACACCTGGATACGTTTATTTGTGAACCATTCCATTGTAGATTTTGCTTTATGTTTGGGATCATTGTCTTGTTGGAAGACAAATCTCTGTCCCAGTCTCAGATCTTTTGCAGACTCCAACAGGTTTTCTTCAAGAATGGTCCTGTATTTGGCTCCATCCATCTTCCCATTAATTTTAACTATCTTCCCTGTCCCTGCTGAAGAATAGCAGGCCCAAACCATGATCCTGCTACCACCATATTTGACTATTTGACAGTGGGGATGGAGTGTTCAGGGTGACGAGCTGTGTTGCCTTTACGCCAAACATATCGTTTGGCATTGTTGCCAAAAAGTTTGATTTTGGTTTCATCTGACCAGAGCACCTTCTTCCACATGTTTGGTGTGTGTCCCAGGTGGCTTGTTGCAAACTTTAAACAACACTTTTTATTGATATCTTTGAGAAATGGCTTTCTTCTTTTCACTCTTCCATAAAGGCCAGATTTGTGCAGCGTACGACTGATTGTTATCCTATGGACAAACTGCCCCACATCAGCTGTAGATCTCTGCAGTTCATCCAGAGTGATCATGGGCCTCTTGGCTGCATCTCTGATCAGTCTTCTCCTTGTTTGAGTATCACGGACCAACCTGTTGTGTTCCTTGGTCTTCATGATGCTCTTTGTGCTTCAAACAGAACCCCGAGACTATCACAGAGCAGGTGCATTTATACGGAGACTTGATTACACACAGGTGGATTATATTTATCATCATTAGTCATTTAGGACAACATTGGATCATTCAGAGATCCACAATGAACTTCTGGATTAAGTTTGCTGCACTGAAAGTAAAGGGGCCAAATAATATTGCACGCCCCACTTTTCAGTTTTTGTATTTCCACAAAAATTTAAAATAGCCAATAAATTTCGTTCAACTTCACAATTGTCCCACTTGTTGATTCTTCACCAAAAATTTACATTTGGTATCTTTGTTTGAAGCATGATATGTAGGAAAAGGTTGAAAAGTTCCAAGGGGCGGAATACTTTCGCAAGGCACTGTAACTCAGATTTAAGGGCACAAAAATTAAGCGTTTAAAAACTGCAAAATTTTCACCAAATTTCCATTTTTTTTTTTTTTTTCAATAAATAATGCAAGTCGAATTAATTTTACCATTATAATGAAGTACAATGTCATGAAAAAACAGTGTCAGAATCAGTGGGATCCGTTGAAGAATTCGAGTTATTACCACATAAATTGATTGGTCAGAATTGCAAAAATTGGTCTGGTCACTAAGGGATTAAAGTACCATCCAGCGTTTATGTTCAGTGTTTGCATTAAAATACTTATTGGTTGCTGTCTTCGGCCGTTTCCAGAGCTGTTATGGTTTTCTGCAGCATGCTGTGGCTGGAGTTCTTTCTTTTCAGCTTACACAGTAGACTGTTAGTTCCTTACTTGCTGTAAGTCTATTAGAGCATCTTATAAGTGTCATAGACTTATTTTGAGAAAGTTAATTTCGTTCATAACTGCTGTCACATGGTCCAGGAGAGGACTGGAGCATTTCTGGAAGCTGCAGAAGACTGCTACGGGTAAGTATTTTAATGTTTGCTCGGAAATATTAACATGGAGAATATTCCAATATTAAAAACATGTCCCAAGACATTTTACAATAGTACAGTTATAGTCTAGTACAAACCATGTAACAAGGTTCTATGACCAATGTCACAGTGAAATATTGTGCTTATTAAATAGAGAAAATATAAAAAAGGAACAATCTCACCAATTTCTTGTAGAATTTGTAGTGGTCAAGAAAAAAAATACAGTGCTTGCTCCTGTCGCCAATTCAAGAGGAGTTTTGGTTTTAATCCTATCAGTTCGTGATCAAGCAGACACCGTGTGGTAACCCTAAAAAGACTCCTGCACTTACAAGCAGGGCTGTGGAGTCTGAGTCATGGAGTCGGTATAAAATGGACCAACTCCTAAAATATATAAATTGGGTACAGTAGTTCAATGCAGAATGTGCTGAATATTTTTTCATAGGAATTTGGGAAAGCTATGAAATGTCCTATAAATGGCTGTTCTATTCCTGAACTAAGGCTGCATTCACACACAGCGTTTTTGCTGCGTTTTTGAGGATACGTTTCAGCTGCAAAAGCAGATCAGCTTTTTAAAAAACCACATCACCTGAAATGTTTTTGAGCTCATATATAATGTTTTCAATAGCAAAAGCAGATTAGAAAAACGCCGCACAAACTGACATGCTCATTCAGCCCAAAAACGGATCCTTACAAAACAATGTGTCTGAATGTCATATCTTGAAACCCATTGACTTTGCTGGGATGTCCAGAGTCACTGCATTTTACTGCAAAAAAACGGATCAGCAAAAACACGCAGTGTGTGAATCATGGCCGTACCCAGCGAGGGGCAAGGGGGGCTCCAGACTGCAGGGGGCAATCTCCCCTCCTTTGTCCTGTCTTCTGCCATCTTCACCAGAGAGAGGAGGGAGAGGGGTGCCTGGCATGCACAGGATCCGATTCCTGGGCCCCGAGCTGGAGAAGGTGAGAAAGTTGTGCCCACGCTGCAGCTGGCAATAAGAGAGAGGCATGCTGGAAATCTGATTGGAAAAGTGAAGAAATTGGTTATTGCCACCAGAACCTCTAAAATTGATTCCATCTTGAAGAGACGTGCTGGGAAAGGGGCAGTTGTCGAGCAAGCCACTCGGTGGGGCATCACTTATTTAATGATTGAGAGATTGCTTGAACTAAAACCGTTTCCTTTAGATATGGCGAACCCTCAGGTAACCCTAAATGAAGGTCAATGGACACAGGTGGCTGAATTGAAGGAATTGCTTAATCACCTATTTACCGTGACTAAAAAATTACAAGCTTAGGATTTAACTCGTGGCATTTTCATAAGGGAGTGGAAGAACTTGTTATTTTGCCTGTCCCAAAGAGGAGGTTTAATCGCAGATGGTATTTCTGCTTCAATGAAACGGAGAGAGACACAGCTATTGGATGATACATTTTTTCTGGCAGCTGTTTGTGGACCCAAGTCATCGTATACTGCTTTATGATCAACAGCCTACTAAAGGAAAAGAAGCTCTGACTGAGGTAGCAGTTAGGATGAGTGGCCTACAGGAGGACTGCCAGGCGTAAGAGAACTTGGGTCCTGACCGTGCTACTGCTGCCATATCTTCATCCTTATCAGATGAGGAGTTTGACTTTGACATGCATTTGGATGAAATGGAGCAGGCAAAGCGTTGCCGCAAGGAAAAAGATTTCACTCTGTCTCCTATAGCAAGCAGATTGACCATATTTCAGCAAAATGTTTAACTTGCTCTCAAAGAAATAGAAAAATTCAACCATTCATCAAAACTGACTGTGCATGAGGCAATTCCTTTATACCCAGAAATTGTTAGAGATGTTGCCCATGTGGTTACGGCTTTGCCACCCACCCAAGTTAGTGTAGAGAGGTTGTTCTCTGGCCTTAAAATTATTAGGTCAGATTTGAAGTCATCTATCAATGAGGATCTGATGGAGGCAATTCTATTTCTAAGAACAAATTCATAGACTGCACACATGTTGTTTAGTATGTTTTGGTTGAAAACTGTTTTTTGCCACTTACATAGTTTATTACATAGTCATTTATTAGTTTTTTTTTGTTCTAAAGTTGTATTCCAATAAATATATATTATGCTCTATCTAAATATCTTTAATATTGTATTATAAAAATGATTAAATGTCTGATGTTCACATTGTACTACAATAAATTTTTCACTTAAATATAAACAATATATGTGGGAGTCGTGGAGTTCGAGTCGGTGTAAGGGAACTTGAGGAGTCGGAGTCGCAGGTTTGGCTTACTGACTCCACAGCCCTGCTTGCAAGGGCAGTCCATGGCACGTCCAGGGCCACTCAGCACGTGAGGGTCAGCTGTGGACTACCCTTGTAAGTTCAGGAGTCTTTGGGGTTACCATGGTGTCTGCTTGATCAGAGACTGATAGGGTTAAAACCAAGACTCCTCTTGAATTGGCGACAGGTACGAGCACTGTACCTTTCCTTGACAAGTACAAATTCTACAAGAAATTGGTGAGATTGTGATTTTTTTTTTTTGACTATTCACATTTCTGTTTGCGCATTGAGTTGCACCTTGCTATATGGATTATTTATATTAGATTAAGTGGTGCCCACTATTTTTTCATTTTCAGATTGTGATATTAGTCATAAAGCCTAGTTACATGGTTTGTGCTAGAATATAATTGTGCTATTGCAATTGATGTCATTAGCACTGTCTTGACGACTGTAAAAACATTCCCAAACTGGGATGTGGACGTTATTTGCCTCCATTTTTTAGTGACATGTTTTTAGTATTGGGATATTTTAATAAAATAGTAAAAGTTACCGCTAAGTTTTATCTTTGCTCTGTATGAAGAGACTATGTAGCAATAAATTCAAAATATTGTTTGATATTTGGGATTGTCCATTTCTTCCCCAAATTTTGCTTTATCTCTGAGTATTTAAGAATCTTAGTGCCCACACTCAACATACTTTACTGATAGGTAACCGATCCCGCTGAAGTTGTATTTTAAATACCACAGAAATTGACAGCAACATCTAAATGGTTAACAGCAGCCAATGGAGTCTAGCTTGGATCACTGCTGTTGACAGATTAGTTACATAAACAGCCAGCATTTCCTGTATATTCAGATTTCTCCACTCCTGAACTCCTCCTCTTTTGCAGATCTTTGCATGGATGTTTTTGTGACGTATTGCACAAAAGGGTTAGTAGATGGCAGCTGGTCGGCTGCAGAAAGGCTTTCAGTTGTCTATATTTGCCTTACAATTGTTGCAATGTTACTCATTGGCACGTGATTCCTAGTTAGCAATTTTATTATAGTAACTAGAAGCAATACTGGATACAGTGTTGGATGCAGTGTTCCCCACCCCTTTTTTTTTCTGTGCTGCTTAATGACTTTGTGTATAAGAGCAAGGCTTCCTTTTCACCCTTTGTGGGATTTCTTTCTTTTGATCTGCATTTAATCTTCCAATTTTCCAATTTCTTTTGTCCTATAGTCTAGTACAAGTACTGGAACATTTTAAGAAGAAAATAAATTACTGTAATTAATGTATGTTCACCTGTAGCAAGAGATTTTCCATACATCTGAATGGAGTTTGTAAGAATCCATGTACTTGAAATCTGTATAACAGTCTGCTATGGGTCACCGTGGCCATAAAGCAGAGCGACAGCTGTAATCTGTGACATCAGAGTGGAGGGGACCATTGGATTGTATTGATGGACAGTGGTGGTGTTCATTCCAGTTTACTTGAATTGCTCCCACATTCTACTATGGTGGATAATTTCATGCAGAGGGTGTTTCTGGAATCTTAGTTCTTGCTTGTTTGTGATCAGATATACAGTGCCTTGAAAATGTATTCATACACTTTGATCTTTTCCACATTTTCTTCGTTACACCCACACACTATTTTATTGGAATTTTGTCATATATCAGTACGGAAGTAGCAAGTACTGTATTTGGGAATTGTAAAAGGAATGATGCATGGTTTTCTAAATTTCTTAAAGAGATAAATCTGAGAATTGGGACCTGCATTTGTTTTTAGCTCCCCACCCATCTTCCCCCGAGTCTTTCTGGGACAACTCTTTGCTGCAATTACTACTGTAAGTTTTTTGCATTATGTCTCTACTAGCTTTGCACTTGTAGAGGCTGAAATTTTTGCTCATTTTTCTTTGCAAACTAGCTCTCGCTGAATGAGGTTGGATGGAGTGTGTCTGTGAACAGCAATTTTCAAGTGTTGCCACAGATTCTCAATGGGATTTAGGTCTGACCTTTGGCCGATTCAAACACATGAATATGCTTTAATCTAAACCGTTCCATGATAGCTCTGGCAGTATGTTTAGAGTTGATGTCCTCCTGGAAGGTGAACCTACTCCCTAGTCCGCAAGTGTTTTGAAACCTCCAACAGGTGTATTTGGCTCCATACATCTTCCCACAAACTCTGATCAACTTCCCTGCCTTTGCTGGAAAAAAAAAGCATTCCCACAGGTTGAGGTGATGGTGTTTTCAGGGTGATGTGCAGTGTTAGTTTTCCGCTACACAATTTTGCATGTAGCCCAAAAAGATCTACTTGGTCTCATCTGACCAGAGAACCTTCTTCTCTTGCTATCTGTGTCCATGGCTTTTTACAAACTGCAAACAGAACTTCCTATGGCTTGCTGTCAAAATTGGCTTTCTTCTTGCCACTCTTCCATAAAGGCCAGATTTGTGGCATATACAGCTAATAGTTGCCATGACCTGAGCTGTGGATCTCTGCAGCTCTTCCAGAGTAACGATGATCAGGTATTTACAAAGTGAAAAAACATTTTGTATGTGCAAAATTGTAATTTTGTAAATAACGGTCATCGAAATGGGGTTTTATATAACAATCTATAACATTTAATCAATTATAATTAAAGTAAGACTGGGATTTTTTTTCCTGTCTCTAGTCCCTCTATGTAGTATATATATTTCAACTTGTATTACCTCATGTACTTGTCGCTTTTTATCTGGAAATGTATAGTATGCCTCCCTTCAGTTAAGACCTGTGATCTCATGGTGACCCCACTAAGAATGACAAGCCTGTAAGGAATGGAACACTCTTCCAGTTACCAGAACTTCCCGAATGAAGTGTTTTGGTAAATGAATGTGCCACAACACTGTTTCTTCACAAAGGTGGGACTCATCACATTTGATTTTACAGATCAGTGTCTCCATTCTAATGTAGGAGATCCCAGCTCACCTCCTGGCTGTATACTTATAAGAATCTCATTTACTTAGGCTAATAATAGAGGGAAGGATACTCACACTGTTACCGCAGCAGGCAGAGATGGTATTGACCCTAGCTGCCCATGTGATGAGCTAATGCATCTTGATGGCAAAGAGAGAGCACCTGTGATGAGTCAATGCATCTAAGATGGCAAGGAGATAGCACCTCGCCCCCCTCTCGCTTCCATTCACAATTACATATTTACACAAGTCACAAAACATACGGTCCCTAGATTACTTTCCGATAGAAATCAATGAAGCAAATCCTTTCTCTTGCTGCCTTTTGGTTCTTGTAGCTGCGGAAAAGCTTTTTCATAAATCCTGCTACTTAGTAACCAGATGGCTGCACTCATGACAATATACAGAAAGTATAGTAGTAAAAAAATCAAATAGAGCAAATTACAATAAAGATTGTTTTAGGAGAGATTACTGGTGGGCATTCAGTGTATTGCCAGACATAGTTAACTTTAGATGAAGTCTTAAAGGGGAACTCAATGTACACGCATGGGAGTGAGTGTTAGCTTGAGGCGGGCCAGGGGAGAAGCCAGCGGTGAGGCCGGACTGGTCTGATCTGTCACTTAAGTCCCTGGCTGACTTTTCAAAGCATTTGAGAAAAGACCTATCTGGTAGCAATTGTGCAGTCTGGTTCTGATTCATGCTGCTTGAGTTTGGGTCACATAGATCTAGAGACAGGTTACGTTTGAGACTTTGTTATAAATATGGTTTTCACATGCAGCGGTAAAAATTGAGTGTGAAAACATTTTCTTGAACTTAAGTATGTTATTGGCAAATCCTGTTTCTCTTCGTGTTACAGGAATATGGGTTGAATTTTCTATTTGCTAGAATAAGTACAAAATCTGTTCTGTGCTCTGTGATGTATCAACTGTGCGCGCATTAGGGTTTTATTCTGTGCCGTACCTGAATGACACTTGAATCTTATGCTTAGACCTGCAGCTTTGTCCTTTTTTGACAATGCACCAGTCCATACAATGTAGTGGGAGAAAAGATTCACCAGTTTTTCCTCAAATTCACTGAAGGAGAATACATAAAGGATCTCAGTGTTGCATGTTTAAACAATTTTTTTTCTCACCTCCAACCAGGAGGCTCAAGTTTGCTACTTACAGCTTGTTATTAACTCGAAATTTAATAAGGTGTCCTTATACATTCAGCCCAAATAAAATAGGTTACAGATGCTCCATAAAGGCCCCGTCACACACAGCGATCTCGCTAGCGAGATCGCTGATTTTGTGACGCCACAGCGATCTCGCCAGCGAGATCGCTGTGTGTGACGGGGATCAGCGACCGGCCCCCCTGCCGGTTATCGCAGATCGTGCTCGATCGACCTGGGCCGTTTTTCGATTGCTGGTCTCCCGCTGGCCAGCACGCATCGCTGAGTGTTGCAGCGAGAGACCAGCAATCAGCGACGCTGGTTTCTAATGTAAACATCGATACCCGCTGTTTACCTTGGAAACCGGCGTACATGCTGGGTTCCAAGGTAATCAGATATCAGCGTCGCTGGTCCAGATCGCTGGAGGGGCTGTCTTGTCCAGCTATCAGCCTAACGATGTCCCAGCGATCCCATCATGTGGGATCGCTGGGACATCGTTATGTGTAACGGGGCCTTAATGCACAGGAATCTATCTTACATCTTTTCTTATGTACCATAACTTAATTCAGTATAAAAGGAAGATAACACAGATTATCACAGTTTCCATGAAATCTATACCCACACACCACTACTATCTCCCATCTAAGGCCTCATTTACACATCAGTATTTTTGATTAGTATTTCATTTAGTATTTGCATGCCAAAACCAGGAGTGTCTCCAAAACACAGAGCAATCTCTGTAAGTTCTACTCCTGGGTTTGGCACACAAACACGGATGTCTCACACACAAGGAAGTCTCACACCGTTGTCAAAATAGTGAGACAATGGAGAGCCAACTACAGCTTCCCCTTCCTTAAAGGGCTTTCATTACTAAACTTGACAGGATTTTTCTAGTTATATAACTATAAATACATCGGGTGAAATAAGTATTGAACGCATCACTAGTTTCTTCATACAGGAGGCGTCTTGAAGCGGTCATCACCAACAAAGAATTTTGTATGAAGCATTCCATTTCAGGAAGTTAGTTCAGTACTTTTTTCCTGTGTCATTTGTCATTATTACACACAACTTATCTTATGGAAACCTATGGTTTGATTTCTTTGCCGGCATCGCAACAGACATCTGGTGAGAGTTTCATGTCAATAACACTTTTAGAAATATATTTACTTGGAAAATTGGTGATATGTTCAGTACTTTCACCCACTATATGTATGTATATATAATAAATATAAGTGTATGTGTGTGTGTGTGTGTGTGTATGTGTGTATATATATATATATATATATATATATATATATAATATTTATCTACACAAAGTATGTACGGAAGGTATTCAGACCCCTTTAAATTTTTCACTGTTTATTTCATTGCAGCCATGTAATAAATTCAAAAAAGTTAATTTTTTTTTCTCATTCTGCACCCCATCTTGACAGCAAAAAAAACAAATGTAAAAATTTTTGCCAATTGATTAAAAAAGAAAAACTGAAATATCATATGGTCATAAGTATTCAGACCCTTTGCTCACACTCCTATTTAAGTCACATGCTGTCTATTTCCTTGTGATCCTCCTTGAGATGGTTCTACTCTTTCATTAGAGTCCAGCTGTGTTTAATTAAACTGATAGAACTTGATTTGTAAAGGCACACACCTGTCTATATAAGACCTCACAGTGCATGTCAGACCAAATGAGAATCATTTGGTCAAAGGAACTGGTCAAGGAGCTCCGAGACAGAATTGTGGCACGGCATAGATCTAGCCAAGGTTACTAAAGAATTTCTGCAGTACTCAAGGTTTCTAAGAGCACAGTGGCCTCCATAATCCTTAAATGGAAGAAGTTTGGGACCACCAGAAGTCTTCCTAGACCTGGCTGTCCAGCCAAACTGCGCAATCGTGGGAGAAAAGCCTTGGTGAGAGAGGTAAAGAAGAACACCAATATCACTGTGGCTGAGCTCCACAGATGCAGTAGGGAGATGGGAGAAAGTTCCACAAAGTCAACTATCACAGCCCTGCACCAGTCGGGCCTTTATGGCAGAGTGGCCCGACGGAAGCCTCTCCTCAGTGCCAGACATATGAAATCCCGCATAGTTTGCTTTAAAAAAAAAAAAAAAAAAACACATGAAGGACACCCAGACTATGAGAAATAAGATTCTCTGGTCTGATGAGACGAAGCTAGAACTTTTTGGTGATAATTCTAAGCTGTAATTGTGGAGAAAACCAGGCACTGCACATCACCCCCCAAATACAATCCCAACAGTGAAACGTGGTGGCAGCATCATATTATGGGGGTGTTTTTCCGCTGCAGGGACAGGATGACTGGTTGCAATTGAAGGAAACATGAATGCAGCAGAGTACAGAGAGATCCTGGATGAAAACCTCTTCCAGAGTGCTCTGGACCTCAGACTTGGCCAAAGGTTCACCTTGCAACAAGACAATGACCTTAAACACACAGCTAAAGTAACAAGAGTGCCTTCAGAACAATTCTGTGACCATTCTTGACTGGCCCAGCCAGAGCCCTGACCTAAACCCAATTGAGCATCTCTAGAGAAGACCTGAAAATGACTGTCCACCAACATTCACCATCCAACCTGATGGAACTGGAGAGGATCTGCAAGGAAGAATGGCAGAGGATCCCCAAATCCAGGTGTGAAAAGCTTGTTGCATCGTTCCCAAGAAGACTCATGGCTGTACTAGCTCAAAAGGGTGCTTCTACTCCATACTAAGCAAAGGGTCTGAATACTTATGATCATGTGATATTTCAGTTTTTCTTTTTTAATAACTTTGCAAAAATTTCTACATTTGTTTTATTCTAGTCAAGATGGGGTGCAGAGTGTATATTGAGAAAAAAATGAAATTTTTGAATTTGCCAAACAGCTCCAATGAAACAGAGTGAAAAACTTAAAGGGTTTTGGATACTTTCCATGCCCACACATACATGCACCACAAATACATAAATTTGTGTGTGTATGTGTGTGTATATATGTGTGTGTGTGTGTGTGTGTATATATGTGTGTGTGTATGTATATATATATATAATCTATTTTTTTTTAATTAAGCTTTATATTTTCATCTCCTATCACATCATGAAGTTTTCTGAGAGATGATCTAATTTTCAGGGCAAATTGACATTCATTGGTCATACTAAGTGTAAGCACTATCTTGTTCTGGTGCGTCATGTGAACCCATCATTACTACCAAAGTTTCAACTGTATTTTTAACAACATTATTTAAGTCCTACAGAGAAGCATATATTCAACCACCCCCCCAAAAAATGTACAAAGCATGTCATTTGTTTTGAAAAATAGCACTACAAACTACTAAGTCACAGGACAAAATGCTATGCCTGCTTTTTTTCACTTTAGGCTTTAAAGTAATATTTAGCCGAAAAGTCTTCAATATTTGTTTTCTTTTTTTTTATTTTAGAGAGTGTGAAAATACAGCAAATTGTGTGTGTGAGTTAGGCCTAAGTTTGGAAACCACTGCACTAGTTAACCGTTTAATATTGTGCTGACTACTAGCTGACTAATTTCACTGCATCTCATTAGTGGAGTTCCTAAATGGTATCTGCTTATTAACTGCACCATGGCTTCTGTACATGAATTTACATGATCCACCATGTTCCTCTGAAGTTACTTTTAAGAGATCATTTTAAAATCATGATGCTTTTAATCTTTTACAATATTCAAAAGGTGTTGTGCATGTCTAGTAGAATTTCAGTGTTTATTTTCCTTCTAAATATTACATTATTATAACATTTTTTTACAGGTTGTAAGCCAGAGATTTCCGCAGAACAGCATTGGCGCGGTTGGAAGTGCCATGTTCCTTAGGTTCATTAATCCGGCCATTGTGTCTCCGTATGAAGCAGGGATATTGGACAAGAAGCCATCACCGAGAATTGAACGTGGCTTAAAGTTAATGTCAAAGGTATGCCTTTGCTCTGTTTGTATTTTTGAGAGGTCATTTTATTTACTTTTTCGGGTAAATGGGTTTTGTACTGGTTTTCTAAAACGTGCACCAGCATGGCCAAACAGTAAAAATGAAAAAAAAAAACTCTCGCCTACCCATCCCCCTACAGATTGAGGATAGTCTTCTGGCTAAAGGCTTCATGTAAAAGGGGTTTTACTCATAGCGATATCGCTAAAGCGTCACCGATTTTGTGACGCTGCAGCGATATTGCTAGCGATATCGCTATGTGTGATACTTACCTCCGACCGGCTCCTCCGCTGTCTGTCGCTGATTGCGCAGCTCCATTTCTCGTCGGGCGTTTCCTGCTGGCGCCGACGAGCGACATGGGCGGGAGGACGTCAGGATCGCTGCTACGTCGCTGTGAGATCTGCCTGTTTGGCAGCTCACTAGCGACCATTTAGTGATGCACCAGCGATCCTGACCGGGTCATATCGTGGTCGGGATCGCTGGTGCATTGCTAAATGTAAAGGGGCCTTAACTGCTGTAATCAGGTGGGGCCCGCAACAGTGGTGTGGATGTGCAACAAAATGTAATACTGACTGAATGCCTTGAGGCAATTATTCCAGTAGTTATTAAGTCTCTTCTTACCTCAACACCCTTCGTTTCTCCATTATTAGATCAGAAAGACGGTGCACAACAGTGTTAGTAGCTGCCCCCTTACCTTACCACTGCTATCCTCTCCCATGTTAATCAGAAAGATTTGATATGGGCTTTGGAGCTGAGCCCACAACTTTCTCGCACATGTCAACTGTTTTTAACTGCTGACATGTGCCCCTTACAGCAGCGGGTGGAATCACGATCCACCCGCACCTGTTAACCTGTTAAATGCCAATGTCATTCTCTGACAGCGGCATTTAATGTGCTCGCCCCGAAAGCATGTCACTAATCCTGGCCATCGGCACCCGTGTCACATGACCGTGGGTCGCCGATGGATTGGTATGAAGCTACCCAGGGTCTGTAGCAGAACCCCGTTGTCATTGCGGGATTGTTATGAACGCTGCCCAGCAGTCGGCGCTCGTAGCAAGTGAGCATTTCTGCTGCACACAAGCGATCTCATCATCGCCTGTGTGTAGCAGAGGCGATCGAATTATCAATTTCTAGTCTCCCATGGAGACTATTGAAGCAAGTGAAAAGTTAAAAAAAAAAGTTTTTAAAAATATAAACGTTCAAATCATCCCCCATTCAAAATAAAACAAAAAAATACACGTATTTGGTATCGCCGCTTTCAGAATTGCCTGCTCTATCAAGCTATATAAAAAAACAAATCCGATTGGTAAGCGGTGTAGCGGAAAAAGAAGCGCCAGAATTACGTTTTTTGTTAACACAGCATTGCATTAAAATGCAATAAGGGCAGTCAAAAGATTGTATCCACCCTAAAATGGTATCATTAAAACGTCAGCTCAGCGTGCAAAAAATAAACCCTCAGCCAGCCCAAGATCATGAAAAAAAGGAGACGCTGCAGGCCTCGAAAAATGACGCAATTTGTGTTTTGTTTTTTGTTTTTTTTAACTAATTTTGGATTTTTTTTTCCCACCACTGAAATAAAAAAAGAACCTATACATGCTTGGTATCTACAAATTCATAATGACCTGGAGAATCATATCGGCAGGTCAGTTTTAGCATTTGGTTAACATGGTAAAATAAATCAAAAAACAGTTATGGAATTGCACTTGTTTTGCAATTTCATCGCACTTGGAACTTTTTCCCGTTTTCCAGTACACGACATGGTAAAACCAATCAAAAGTACAACTTTTCTCGCAAAAAAAAAAAAAGCCCTCGCATGGCCTTATTGACGGAAAAATAAAAAAGTTATGGCTCTGGGAAGAAGGGGAGCGAAAAACAAACACAGAAAGGAAAAAGGGCTGCAGCATGATGGGGTTAAAGGTATTTAGAAATATATTTATAACTGACTTTTCCACTAGTTTTCATTTCCTTTAAGGTAAAAGTTGGATTAAACCCTTTTTTTTTTTTTAATTCAGATCATCTAATTCATTTTCTAGCTTGTCTTTTATCTCAATTTTACAGTATTCTAAATTGTATAATTTGACATTTTCCAGTTCTATGTGTGACACAGCATGCTCCCACGCTGAAGATGGTAGCTTAGCAGAAAAAGGACCATGCTTAGCAAAGTGTAGCCTGCAGCAGTTTCAGTAGTCTGTTCTGTGGATTAGCAGATCAGTGAAAATCATTAATACAATGATTTAGAAAAAGGATTCTGTTGCAGTGTCCTGCACTATAGTAATTTTCTGGGGATAATGTAGATGCACTTTAAAGGGAATCTGTTAGTAGAATAAACCATGCTAAGCAGTCTATATAGGCATGTAGGGCATAGGCAACTGAATAAAATGTTTTTCTTAATATGTAAATGAGCTGTTAATCTCTATAGGCCTGACAGTTCTGTGTGAAAATCTGCCTCCAGAGCTTATTTGAAATAAAAGGCATTACCAGTATGAGTCAATGTAGATCAAGAGAGCAGACGGTCAATCAGTGCATGTCTCTTTACAAGAAGCAGGGAAAAAGTTTTTTTTTTTTTTGTGCTGGCAAATATACCGATGCAAATTCCAAGAAAGGAGCAGGAATCAGGATAAAAAATGCTGTTTTTGTGGTTTTTGTCCTGATGAAGTTTGTTAAATATTGAAGCACATTCTTTTATCCTGGTTCCTGCTCTTTTCTCTGGAATTTTCATTGGTATTCTTGGTAGCACAGAAAATAAATCCTTTTTCCCTGTTTCTTGTATCGTGGGCAGTCGTGTGGGTCTTCAGCAGCTATATCAAGTGTGTTGCGGTTTCAAAACCTGACCAAGTGAGCAACTCCCTGTAACGTAGCAAAGTTGTTGCTCAGATAAGACACTATTGCACCATTGTTTTCAGGTTTAACCTTATTACATGTCTCTGACTCACACTGTAAGCGGACCCTTTCATTTATTATAATCTCTGGAGGCAGATTCTCATGCAGATCAGTGTCCAGCCCATAGATCTTTAGAGCTCATTATTTATAAGAAAAATGTGGATTTCTCTGAAATAAAACATTGAATTGCTGATATACAGGTAACAATTCATTCAGCTTTCTATGACCTAGGTGACTTGGGAGCATAGATCCTACTGACCGTTGTCCACAGCATGTTATCACTCTCCTGTGGATGTGAGACCATGTTTTCAAGAGATGGAGGCATCGCCAGCTCCCTTCAAAATTTGCACATGCACTTGGCTTTATTTGCCCATGCGCACTGTGCCTCTGAAGTCGGTAAGCGTACACCCTGCTGTGGAGAAGCAATGATGTGGGTGAATAATGCCATGCATATGCACATGTTTGCAGGGAGATGGTGATGGCAAAAACTCATGCAAATCATATGATCATGCCCACAGGGGTGTGATAACATGCTATGAGCGCAGACTGGTCTGGCAGAAAACACTCTACTGACTAGCCAAAAGTCTAGTTAGCATAGTAAATGCAAGTTTATATACCCTTTTTTTCAACATGGGTCTAGATGTTAAACACTATAAAAGTCTTGGATAGGCATGGTATTTAGCAACAAACAGTGTTATACTGGTGGGTTGGAGGACATAGGGGACGTGTCAGGTTCCATTTTAATATATTTTAGGCTGGTTTCACACTTGAGTTTTTTTGCGCTGCTTTTTAGCGCAAAAAAAGCATGCGTTTTTTCCCCCTATACTTTAACATGGGTGCGCATATGTGCGCATACACATGCGTTTGTATGCGCATGCGTTTTTTCTTAAGTGTGCGCTCGGGCGCACAAAATGCATCCTGTTGCATTTTTTGTGCGTCCGACTTGCCCCAAAAAATGCGTTGTTTTTTTTTTTTTTACAGCAAAACACCCATTAACGTCTATGGGTGCGCATACGTGCGCAATGTAATGCGCACGTATGCGCAAAGAAAGCATGCATTTTTTTAAAAAATGCACCAAAACCCGCAAAAAAAACGCACACAAACGCATTATGCGTTTTTTTCATGCGTTTGTGTGCGCAAAAAACACGCAGCAAAAAAACGCAAGTGTGAAAGTAGCCTTAGCTTAGTATGTTTTTGACATAATGTTTGGCTATCAGATAGACCAATTAGATTGTGAGCCCCTTTGTGACTGGGACTGAAGGAACATTACTGGTGCTAAATAAAAAAAACTGAAAATTGTATATTGATGAAGCCAAAATATACCTACGTTAATCATTTTATAATGCAGATTCTCCAAAGTATTGCCAATCACGTCCTGTTTACAAAAGAGGAGCACATGCGTCCATTTAATGATTTTGTGAAGAGCAATTTTGATGCAGCACGAAGGTAAGAGATCCTATTTTCTACAATCATTTCATTATGAAAGCTATAGAAAATAAATGCCTGTGTTTTAGAACAACAGCCCCATACAGACTTTTTTTTAACTTCTAATCAGCACATAGCTATTCTTTTTGTACAAATTATTTTTCTATTGACCTTCCTGGTTTCAAATATCACTGCTTATGGTAAGGTCGTGATGTGAAGATATGCTCTGGGACCTTATGATGCTCATTGACCTCTGAGACGTGGTTGTTGCCCAGAAGTTCGGGCCTACAATGAAGAGGCCTGAGATGCAGCTTGCTACCGCGAAAGCAAGAAGAGATGGAGATGCAGCGCTTGACAGCAGAAAGAAGAGGACCAAATGGCTGGCGTGGGGGTGGGCGGAGAAAAGTAGTGTTTTTTGTTTTGTTTTTTTGTTTTTAAACCAATAATGACCTCTTTGGTTGCTTCACTGCCTGCCACGTAGTCGTCTTTCTGCTGTAGTGCACCCATCTCCGGCCTCATTGCTATAGACCAGAACTTCCGGCTCCTTCCAGGTCTCAGAGGATACTGCCCGTTGTAAGGTCATATTGCCATGACATGTAGTGACCTCCGAGACCTGGGCGTTGCTGAAAATCCCGGCTTATAATGATGAGGATAGAAAGAGGAGGACTGGTCGGTAGGCAGTGAGTCCACCAAATAGGCTAGCAATGAAATTAGTGTGTTTGATTTTTACATGCACTGTTCCATTTGTTTACAAATTAGGATCTGTAGGTTTGTTCCTAAACCAACTAGTTTGTTACCCATGAACTGCCTTTATTCAGAAAATATCATTTACATAATGTTCACTGTATTTCTGTTCTGAAATATAAATGTGATCACGTACATACAAGTTAACTGGTGATACGTTTTACTATCTGAACACAATGAGATGCCTCGCAATGTCCTATTATCATACAATCATTTTTGATCTTATAATGAATTCACTACTTTAATTAAATGTTGGATCTTAAAGGGCATGTGAGCTTGCTGCCCTTTCATGGATAATATCTTGAATATGAGCTCATGCGGAGTTTTGTGAGCTCCCACTGGTATTCCTCGTGGCTATCCTGATATTGTTTTTCTTCTTGGCTCTTACATATCCTAGGTAGGTTTTAATATCGAGTGCCTCATTCAGAATTCCGTGTTGCACGAATGTGTTGTATCCATTTTTTTCACGGACACATCATGTACCATTATAACTTATGGTGCTATTCATGTATCCGTGTTTTTTCATGCACCATGTGTCACTGCAAAACACGCAGTCACGTCCATTTTTTTACGGCAGCACTCTGGACAAAGACCAATGCAAGTCACTGGGTCTGTGGAAAACACATACAGCACACGAATGGCGTCGGTGTGCTGTCAGTGGTTAACATTGCAAAGTATAGAAGCTTTGTCACTTATTTCTTTATCCGTCCATGAAAAACACTGATGACACAATTTTTTCAGTTGTTTTCACATACAGAAAACAATTGAAATTAACATCAAAAAATGCAACATTTTTGCAGCCTTTTAGCAGTGTTTTTGCTGAGATTTTGAAGCGTATTTTTACTGCCAAGGTAACATGTTTTAGATTCAGAAAAGAATCCAGCAAAAAGGCTGCATGTGAACATAGCCTTATGCTCCTACAGAAGGGTTTTTCATCGCACAACGTTCTTTTAAGGGTATGTTTTCACGGGCTCTATCCGGCAGCGCTTTGGACGTGGCATGTGACTGCTCTGTCCAAAGAGCTGCCGGCTTTGTACGCTCGGTGATTCCGCATGTGCTCATTGAACACATGCAGAATCACCGCATCCTATACATAAAACTAGGGTTGTGGAGAGTCGGTAAGCCAAACCTGCGCCACTGACTCCACGACTCCGACTCCAACATATATTGCTTATATTTAAGTGAAAAATTTATTGTAGTACAATGTGAACATCAGACATTTAATCATTTTTATGATACAATAATAAAGACATTTAGATGGAACATAATATATATTTTTTTCCATTCTACATGACGGCACCACGAGAGAGAGGGGATCCGCCCCACGAGGACAGGAAACCTTCATGATAAAAGGGGCGGCTCCTCTCTCCGCATCAGTTGGTTTCCTGTCCTCGACGGGGAACCCTCAAGATGAAAGCCTCTTGAAGATTTTGAAGAAAGAAGAGGATGCCTGGACCCGGGTCGGGTGATTAATGGCAGGCATGGATTTGCTACACCCGACGCCGGGTACCGGTAGTCGCCTCGGGGGCCATATATGCCTATGTCCCCCCTGAGCGAAGGCATGGCCACAGCCGGTAGGGCAGATGCCCAGGCGAAGCGGGGTACCTTGGCGGTGGACCCTCCAAGATGACAGCACACAAAGAAGGTCCAGGGAGGCCACTTGCAGTGTTCCCTCCCTGTCGACATACAGTGGCCATGCAGCCCAGGAGACACATCGGTGCCCGGGCAGAGAAAAATGCTCCTCGGAGGCCACAGACAGTGTACCCTCCCCGTTGAAGACCAGACACCGGACCCCGCAGCGAAAAGGATACCTGCAGTCAGTGGTGGCCAGGCCATCGGGCAGGTAAGGGGTGTCTGGGGGCCCCGAAGCAAGTAGGGCCCAGGCGCTCACCCGGCCCAGGTTCGTATGGCCGCACCGGGAGGCGCGCGCGTTGGGAGCGCGCATGACGGCCGCTGAACCGGAAGTGGTTGCGTGCGACCCGGAAGTAGAGCGACGCGCCGTGGGGCCTGCGAGAGGCAGAAGGTGTGCACGGTCCCGGGGGGGCACGCAGAGGCATGGGGCACGCGCGTCCACACAGACACTAGCGGGGCAGGTGCGGGACCAGGTGGTCCAAAAAAAAAGAGGTGCTATTTAAGATCGCCAGAAAAGGCGAGCAGGCGTCACAGCACCAATTTTGAGTTGGAGGTGACTACTCGCAGCCATAGGCAGCATAATGGAGAGCCCTTCGCCAGAGCATGTGCAACCGCGCCAGGAAGCAAAGGAGAGGCGGTCGTGCTCAGAGGAGAAAGCAAAGACACGCCGCCGCAGCAGTAGTGTGAGCCACTCGGGCAGCGCACGGGCGGATCGTCACCGCATGAAAGAGGGGTCCATAGTCTCGTTGGGAGACAGTGAAAGGACCAGTCAGCCTCCAGATCCGGTACCCGTTCTGTGGAGCGCCCGAGTGGTGAGTGAACTTCGAGAAAGTCCAGTAATCTAATGTCTGTTATCTTTCTCTTTTCTCCTCTCTTCCCTCTCCTCCTCCTCTTACATACATTGGTGGGGTGGAGTATAGGAGGTCCCTAAGAAATGTAGAGGAAAGTCTAAAAATAAAGAATGTGCTTTATGTAAAAGTCCCGTAGAAGCAGCCTGGAACAAAAAGTTATGCCAGGAGTGCATTAACAAAACCATAGCGGAGGAGACACCCTCATTTTCGGATAGTCTGAGGTCCATAATTCAGACAGAAGTTTCCAAGTCAGTAAGAGCATTACAATCTGTAGATACAGAGAGGAAAACTAGGAGATCAAGCCCCTCAGGGGTCTCTCAACAAGACTCTACAGGGTCAGAAGACGACTCAAATAAGACGCAGTATTCAGGAAGTAGCTCGGACGGGGAAGATACGTTCCCAGTAGAAACTACAGATGAACTCATTAAAGCAGTTAGATCTACCATGGGGCTAGTAGAAGAGCGAAAAAGACAGCCCAAGAACTCATGTTCAGTGGACTGCAAAAGAAAAAACGTAAAACCTTCCCTGTTAATGAGCAACTGAAAGCACTCATAAAACGCGAATGGGAAAAACCAGAAAGGAAGTCCCAGATAACGAATTCCCTGAAGAGGAGATACCCCTTTGAGGAAGAGGCATCCTCATCCTGGCATAGGGCCCCCAAAATTGATGTAGCGATATCAAAGGTCGCCAGAAAATCTTCCCTACCCTTTGAGGACCTGGGGTTTCTAAAAAAAACCGCTGGACCGGAAGGCGGACAATTGCCTTAAGGCAGCCTGGGAAACCTCGGCTGGGGCACTAAGACCCGCCATCGCAGCCACTTGTGTGGCTAGGTCCCTGAAGATATGGACAGACAACTTGGAGGATCAATTAGAACAAGGAGTTCCCAGAGAGACGATTCGGGAAGCATTACCGGCTATTAGAGCGGCGGCAGACTTTCTCGCAAAGGCGTCAGCAGATTCGGCCAGGCTAGCGTCAAAGTCAGCAGCCTTAACCAATGTGGGACGGCGTGCGGTATGGCTCAAATGCTGGCCGGGGGACACTCAGGCAAAAATGAAACTTTGCTCTCTACCATGTGAAGGAAATTTCTTATTCGGTCCGGCATTGGATGAAGTGTTGGAAAAAGCGAGTGATACAAAAAAGAATTTTCCGAAACAACCATTTCAAGCCTTTCGGCGCTCCTTTCAGAGGGGCCGAAAATTCAGAAGACAACAATTTAAAGATCGTGACAGAAACAATTCTGACAGACGATACAGAGGAGGGAGAGGCTTCTATTTCAGTAAGCCCCCAAGAGAAGCCAAAAAACCCGCCCAGTGACGGTCCTTCTCAGGTGGGGGGAAGGCTCTCTCACTTCCTCCCAGCCTGGGAAAGGATCTCATCCAGCACCTGGATCCGACAGATAGTAGGGTCAGGTCTGGAGTTAAAATTCCACCACTGGCCACCACAAAAATTCATTCAAACTCTGGTACAATCATCTCAAGAAAGACAAAAGAGCTTGGAAGGGGAGGTATTATCACTTATACAAAAACTCGTACTAGAAGTTCCAGAAAAAGAAAGGAAGGAAGGCTTTTACTCCCCCCTATTTCTGATAAAGAAACCAGACGATTCCTGGAGGACGATTATAAATCTGAAAGGCCTCAACAAGTATCTAGTAGTCCCATCATTCAAGATGGAGACGATAAGATCTACAGTGAAACTCCTCTTCCCTCGGTGTTACATGTCGGTCCTGGATCTCAAGGATGCTTACTATCATGTCCCGATCCGGCAGCAAGACCGCAAATATCTCAGGGTGGCAGTCCAGATAAAATCTCAGTGGCATCACTTTCAGTACAAGGCTCTGCCCTTTGGGGTAGCAACAGCCCCCCGGGTCTTCACGAAATTAATTGCGGAGGTCACGGCACATCTCAGAGAAAAAGATGCTCTAGTAATACCATATCTGGACGACTTCTTGATAGTGGGGAAAGATTTCTCTCACTGTCAGGAACGAGTCAAGATAGTGATAGAGACTCTTCAGACTCTGGGTTGGCAACTGAACCTCAAAAAATCCAGGTTGGAGCCAACAATGGTCCAGAATTTTTTGGGCCTAACAATAGACTCGGTAATACAGGAATGTCGCCTCCCAAAGGAGAAAGAAGAGAAAATCAAAAATCTAATCAGGACAACATTAGGAAAGCCAACAATGACTCTGAGGAAAGCCATGTCAGTGTTGGGGTCCCTAACCTCCTGCATACCAGCGGTAAAATGGGCTCAATTTCACACAAGGGAACTTCAGTGGTGTGTGTTACAAAGCGATCTGACGCTTCAAGGGCAGTTAGAACAGAAGCTCACCATCCCGGATCCTGTACTCCAGTCACTAAGATGGTGGTTACAGATAGTCTTCTCCGAGGGGAGTACCCTGGACATATACAGCCTCCAGAGTAGTCACGACAGATGCCAGTCCCTGGGGCTGGGGAGCCCATCTAGACACCCTATGGCTCCAAGATCCTTGGGCTCAGGAGGAAAAAGATCTATCCTCAAACGAGTGGGAGCTACTAGCCATCGAAAGAGCGCTGGAAGGATTGCTGACACACCTGAGAGGACATCATGTGAAAGTCCTATCGGACAATCGTACAGCAGTTGCATACGTGAACCATCAGGGGGGCACCCGTTCTCGGGCATTAATGGAAATAGCAAGAAGAATCCTGACTCTGGCGGAACATCAGTTTCTCTCATTATCGGCCCTGCATATCCGAGGCGTGGACAACCTGAAGGCGGACTTTCTGAGCAGAAACCGCTTAAAGCAAGGCGAATGGTGCCTAAAAGAGTCCATTTTTCAACAAATTGTGCAGAGGTGGGGAAAACCCATAATAGATCTCTTCGCCTCAAAAACCAACAGAAAAGTTCAAAAATTCTGCTCCCTAAGGCCAGCAGACATGCCACTGGCGGTAGACGCCTTCAGGATAAAATGGACATCAGGTCTCCTGTACGCCTTCCCTCCGATATGCCTCATTCCATTAGTCCTGAAGAAGATCAGGGAGGATCAAGCCAGAGTAATTATGATAGCTCCCTTTTGGCCAAAAAGGCCGTGGTTCTATTGGCTAAGAGTGATGTCAGTGACAGACCCATGGGTGCTCCCAGAGGACCACGACCTCCTAACACAGGGTCCCTTCAATCACCCTCCGAATTCCAGGCTGCATTTGACAGCCTGGAATTTGAAAGGTCACTGTTAGAGAAGAAAGGTTTTTCAGCAAGGTTGATTTCCACCCTAATCAGTAGCAGAAAGCCAGTGACTACAAAAATATACGGGAGAATATGGAGAAAATTTTTGTCCACCTCAGGCCCAATACAGGAGGGGGAAGTACCTGTGAGGGCAGTGCTAGAGTTTCTACAAAGGGGTTTAGACTTGGGTTTAGCGGTCAGCACCCTGAAAGTACACGTCTCAGCCCTGGCAGCATTATTCAACTATGACCTGGCAAACGATAGATGGGTCGCCAGATTTATCCGGGCCTGTACTAGAGCTGACTCTGTCCCATCTCCTAAACCTCCTCCCTGGGATCTAAATTTAGTCCTATCATCTCTAACGGAAAGCCCATTTGAACCAATAAACGCAACATCAGATAAAGTGTTAACTTTAAAAACAGCCTTGTTAGTGGCACTCACATCGGCACGTAGGGTTGGGGACTTACACGCACTATCAGCAGACCCGCCATACACTCAGGTTATGGACGATAGAGTCGTGTTAAGATTAGATCCAGCATACCTCCCTAAGGTAGTGTCGAAATTCCACAGAGCTCAGGAAATAATCTTGCCATCCTTTTGTCCTAACCCCGGTAACAAAAAGGAAGAGAGATTACATTGCTTAGACGTTAGGAGATGTATCCTACAGTATTTAGAGGTGACAAAACCATGGAGGAAACAGGGCCTTATTTGTCTCATATCAGGAGGCAAGGAAAGGCCTTAAAGCCTCTAAGCAAACTATAGCTAGATGGGTGAGAGAGGCCATCATACTAGCATATAGTAGTGCAGGCAGGGCTGTTCCAGAGGGCCTAAAAGCCCACTCCACGAGGGCCATGGCAACGTCCTGGGCGGAGAGAGCGGACGCCTCCATCGACCAAATCTGTAAGGCGGCCACTTGGTCCTCTCCATCTACCTTTTTCAGACATTACAGATTAGACCTATCTGCTGCCTCTGATCTCACATTTGGGAGAAGTGTTACAGGCAGTGATCCCCCCCTAAAGAGAATACAAATCTCTGTAACTCTCTCGTGGTGCCGTCATGTAGAATGGAAAAACACGGGTATTACATACCTGGTAATGTGTTTTTTCATGACACATGACGGCACCCTTATATTCCCGCCCTATTTGATCACGTCATTAGTTGGGTGTTTTGTTAGTATTATACACTCCCTTGGTGTTGGAAATTTAGCAGTATAAAATATGTATTATTTATGTGTCCACTAACCTGCGGAGTTCCTCTCGTGCTCTGTAAAACAACTGATGCGGAGAGAGGCGCCGCCCCTTTTATTTTGAAGGTTTCCTGTCCTCGTGGGGCGGATCCCCTCTCTCTCGTGGTGCCGTCATGTGTCATGAAAAAACACATTACCAGGTATTTAATACCCGTGTATTGGAATACAACTTTAGAACACAAACTGTAAATTGGAAATATGTAATACACTATGTAATATCGATTACATATATATATATAAAACACTATGTAATAAACTATGTAAGTGGCAAAAAACAGTTTTCAACAAAAACATACTAGATAATATTTGTGCAGTCTATGAATTTGTTCTAAGAAATAGAATTGCCTCCATCAGATCCTCCTTCATAGATGACCTAAAATCTGACCTAATAATTTTAAGGCCAGATAACAACTTCTCTACACTAACTTGGGTTGGAGGCAAAGTCGTAACCACATAGGAACATCTCTAACAATTTCCGGGTATAAAGGAATTGCCTCATGCACAGTCAGTTTTGATGAACGGTTGAATTTTTCTTTTTCTTTGAGAGCAAGTGAAACATTTTGCTGAAATATGGTGAATCTGCTTGCTATAGGAGACGGAGTGAAATCTTTTTCCTTGCAGCAACGCTTTGCCTGCTCCATATCATCCAAATACTTGTCAAAGTCAAACTCCTCATCTGATGAGGATGAAGATATGGCAGCAGTAGCACTGTCAGGACCCAAGTCCTCTTGCGCCTGGCAGCCCTCGTGTAGGCCACTCATCCTAACTGCTACCTCAGTCAGAGCTTCTTTTCCTTTAGTAAGCTGTTGATCATCAAGCAATATACGATGACTTGGGTCCACATGAACAGCTGCCAGAAAAATTTTATTTTCCAATAGCTGTGTGTCTCTCCGTTTCATTGAAGCAGAAATGCCATCTGCGATTAAATCTCCTCTTTGGGACAGGCAAAATAGCAAGTTCTTCCACTCCCTTATGAAAATGCCAGGAGTTAAATCCTCAGCTTGTAATTTTTTAGTCACGGTAAATAGGTGATTAAGCAATTCCTTCAATTCAGCCACCTGTGTCCATTGACCTTCATTTAGGGTTACCTGAGGGTTCGCCATATCTATAAGAAACGGTTTTAGCCAGGATCAAAACTAGGAGGGGGGGGGGGGCAGAACCTCATACTGTTCCGCAGAATCTCATACTGCACACCTCAGCTGCTGCAGAACCTTATACTGCACACCCCTACACTTGAAAATAAAGCCTGCACCTTAACATGTGGTGAATGCAGTCTATTTATTCCAACTATCAATTGATGTTGATATGTTACTGAAGACGAGCAGTGCCTGTCCTGGGTGTCCTTTTGGGCAGCTATGAGGTGTACCTGACTGGTGCTAAAAAGAAAGAGTGTTAAGGCCCCGTCACACTAAGCGACTTACCAGCGATCCCGACACCGATTTCAAGGTGTCAGGATCGCTAGTAAGTCGCTATGTGATCGCTGGTGAGCTGTCACACAGACAGCTTCACCAGCGATCAGCACAGCGATGCCGAGCACCCTGCATCGCTGGCCATCCCTGTAAAAAATAGAATCAAAATAAAAAATATAGTTATTCTCACCTTCCGACGTCACGTTCAGCCATCCTGCCTCTCTCCACGCTCCGGTCCCAGTGATCCTTTGCACGAATGACCGCGAGATTTCACGGTCTCGAGGGATAACAAAGTCTCGCCGTCATTCGTTTAAAGGATCACTGGGACCGGAGCGTGGAGAGAGGCGGGATGGCTGAACAGGACGTCGGAAGGTGAGAATAACTATATTTTTTATTTTTTTTATTATTACTCTGTCGCCTTATTGGGGGACACAGAACCGTGGGTGTTATGCTGCTGTCCACTAGGAGGCGACACTATGCATAATCTGAAAAAGATTAACTTTGGCTCCTCCTCTGCAGTATACACCCCTGGACGGCGTCAGCCTTCTCCAGTTTTTGCTTAGTGTCGCAGGAGGCACACCTAAGATTTTTTTTACTCCGTCTTTTCTCCTGGATTTTTTTTTTCCAAAGGACTACAGATGAAGAAAAGAGGGTCTCCAGCGAGACTCCCGGCATGGCTCCCTCCTCGGTCCCCTATTAGGGGTACCCGGTTGAGGTGGCTCTTCCCCATGTCGCTCCCTCACCAGTCCCTCGGGTACTGGTTCGAGGTAGAGACCCCCCTCCTTCCTCAGTTCCGTCCGGGTCGAGGTCGAGGCGACGATGAAGCCCCCTGACGGTGACAGCAGCACCCTCCCTAATCCCCCTCTGGGGGTATTATGTTGAGACACCGCAGGTAGGGCCTGTACCAGGCACCAGGGACCCCAGTCCACCTGTGGGCTCCTTTTGGGACCGGGGGAGGTGCAGCGAGGCACGGCACTTATCAGAGACCGGGCTCCCTGCGCCCCAGTTTCTGCAGCAATGGCGCCCCAAGGGACCCACCACAGGGCCCCAGTCACATATATGGCCCCACCGCCAGCCCTCCTTTCATTCTGGGGGGGTCTGGTTTAAATGCGACCCCCCCCCCGTGGACGACCGCGCCTTCCTGGAGCCCTGCTGGGCAGGAGACCTCAAATTTAGTCCGCGGCTTCGGCCTAGCCGAAGTCACCGCCCCATTCCCGCCCCCCGGCCCGCCCCCCGGATGACGAAAATGACACTGCAGTGTCATAGAAGGGGCGGATCGAGGCAGGAGGGGGCGTGTTTTTACATGGCCCAGCTCGCCCTTTTTCCAGCTCTCCCCCCCCTCCTCCTCCACCTCAGAATCCGGTGGCCATCTTGCTGCACCTGGAAGGACGCAGCACAGCAGTCTCCGTGGGGCACAGGACGTGGGACTTATCAGCGCTGGACCTAAGGGGGAGCACCGGTGGGGTAAGATCACAGCTGGGTCCTTGGTACTCAGCTGTGAATTCCTATACCATATAGCGCTCTCCTACTCCTTTCCTCTGCGTAGATACCCCTGTAGGGCCTCCACTAAAGGTACAATGTCGGGCTCAAGGAAAAGAACCAGGCAAGACTGCTTTTATGCAGTCTGCACAGCCTGCAAGGCCACTCTCCCCAGCGGCAGTAGATGTCGCAGTCTATGACACAATCTATAGATAACCTGACCTCCACATTACTGCAGGCTCTGCAGGGTCATGTCTCGGCTATGAACGTTACCCAGCGAAGGGACGTCAGGTCTCATGATCAGGGCGCTTCTGACAGTTCGAGGCGTAAGCGGACCCACAGGTCGCGTTCATCTGCGTCCTCACATAGCAATAGGTCTTCCCCCTCCAGGGAAAGACACAGTGGCCTCAGATCACCGAGGCCGTCCCCTGAGTGAGAAGGACAATGCGGATCTCCACAACGATCCCAGACCACGGGAAACCTCCGCTCTAGTTCGCCCGCTAGGGAGCTCCTTAGCGATGCGCAAGACTCAGAGGGCATATGTGACTCCAATTCAGATAACAAAACAGAGAACGCTTTGCTCCCTTGTCCCCCTAGCAATACTGCGATAGTTGAGGATATCGTCTCTTCCATCCTTCGGGTGCTGGACATTTCAGATCCAACCCCGGAAGCACCAGAACACAAGATTTCCTTTGAAAGTGTTCAGAAACCATCAAAGGTCTTCCCTAATCACCCGGAATTTCAAAAAATCCTTTCTAAGCATTTTTCGCAGCCTGAGAAAAAAATCGCCAATCGCAAGTATTTGGAAGCAAAATACCCCTTTCCACAGAAAGACACCAAGGATTGGACAGATCCGCCTGAAGTGGACCCTCCAGTCTCTAGGCTGGCAGCACAAACGCTTCTCTCGCTTCCGGACAGTTCAACCCCCAAGGACAACAGCAGACAGACAAGTCGAACGCATGGCTCGTTCAATCTTTGAAGCGGCAGGTGCCTCTTTGGCTCCCGCATTTGCTTCAGTTTGGGCAGCCAAGGCCATCATGGCTTGGGCTGATCTATTGCAAAAGGGCCTTCAAGCTTCAAATCCTCAGCTGGCGGACCAGGCGGTGCAAATTGCAGTGGTGGCAGATTACATGGTCCATGCAGCGTTGGACTCTGCAAGAGGAATAGCGGGAATAGCATCAAACGCCATCACAATCCGGTGTATTCTCTGGCTAAGAGAATGGAAAGCGGATGCGGCCTCAAAAAAGTCCCTAACAAATCTCCCGTACTTCAGTGGCCGTCTTTTCGGTGAAAAGCTGGATACAATGATATCCAATGCTACCGGGGGCAAAAGTACTTCCCTCCCTCAACTAAGACCAAAACGCACGTTTAAAAGGCGTAATCGATCTCGTTTCCTATCCTTTCGGAATTCTTCAGGCTGGTCCGTCTCACGCCCAGCACAAAACCGTAATCGTTCCCCCCCACAGGGACAACACACGTGCGGCACAGAGGCCGGACAGGAACTGGCAATCAAAGGCAAGCCTGGCAAAACCTAAAGGAGGAAAACCTCAGACTTTTCCCTCATCCTGACTCATGCCCTCTGGAAGACATCCCACTTGTAGGCGGACGACTGCTACTCTTTCAGCAGGTCTGGCTGCCTATTACAGAAGACAAGTGGGTCAAGGAAATAGTGTCTTCAGGATACAAAATTGAGTTTACTACCAGCCCACCGCACAGGTTTTTATCCCTCTGTCCCTCCAAAATCCCCGCTCAAAGCTCAGGCCTTCCGTCAAGCGGTTTCTTCCCTCCTGCAAGCAGGAGTCATAGTGCCAGTCCCAGCAGAAGAGCGCTTCCGAGGGTTCTACTTCAACCTGTTCGTGGTGCCCAAGAAGGGAGGCAGCCTCCGACCCATACTAGACCTCAAGCAACTCAACAAGTATGTTCGAGTTTGTCACTTCCGCATGGAATCCCTCCGGTCAATCGTTGCGTCTATGGAAAAAGGAGAATATCTTGCCTCCATAGACATACAGGACGCATACCTGCATATGCCGATTGCTCCCTCCCATCAGAGGTTTCTCAGATTCGCAATCAACCAAGACCATTACCAGTTTGTGGCCCTCCCGTTCTGTCTCCCCACGGCTCCCAGAACATTTACAAAGGTCATGGCAGCTACCATGGATGTTCTGCACTCCAGAGGCATAGTCATTCCATACCTGCACGACCTTCTCATCAGCGAGGTCAACGTCTCGATCACGATCGACACTCTGACGCGCCTGGGATGGTTAGTCAATTTACAGAAGTCCTCGACTACCCCGAGTCAGTCTCTGACCTTCCTGGGGATGCTATTCGACAACTCCAATGGTCTGGTGATCCTCCCCAGGGACAAGGCACTGGCTGTCCGTCTGGGAGTTCACACACTCCTCCGCAAGTCCCCCAGATCTCTCCGGTATGCCATGAGAGTACTTGGCAGGATGGCAGCAGCAATGGAGGCGGTACCATTTGCCCAGTTTCACCTCAGACCCCTTCAACTGGCCATCCTCAAGTCCTGGGACAGGAATCCGTTCTCCCTCGACAGGGAGTTCCGGTTATCAGCAAACACCAGGAGGTCCCTGCACTGGTGGCTCGAGCCAACCTCGCTTGCAAGGGGAAAATCCTTTCTCTCCGGTCAATGGAAGGTTTTGACCACCGACGCAAGCCTTATGGGTTGGGGAGCGGTGCACCTACATCACAGAACGCAAGGCAGGTGGTCACCAAGGGAATCGACCATGCCCATCAACATCCTGGAAATTCGGGCCATCTTCCTGGCGTTGAAAGCCTTCCATCACTTGATGGCAGACTCTCATATCAGAGTACAGTCGCACAATGCCACGGCAGTGGCATACGTAAACCATCAAGGCGCCACCCGCAGCATCCTGGCGATGACCGAAGTAACGCGTATCCTACAATGGGCGGAGGCTGCAAGGTCGGTACTCTCCGCGGTCCACATTCCGGGTGTGGACAACTGGGAAGCAGACTATCTCAGCCGACAAGGAATGGACTCGGGGGAATGGTCTCTCCATCCCGAAGTCTTCTGTCAGTTCTGTCATCGTTGGGGGACCCCGGACGTTGGTCTGATGGCATCCCATCTCAATGCCAAGGTTCCCAATTTCATGGCCAGGACGCGCGATCCGCGGTCGCTCGGAGCAGATGCCCTGGTTCAGGACTGGACCCAGTTCCAGCTTCTGTACATTTTTCCACCCCTCCCCCTGATCTCCAGAGTCCTGAGGAAGATCAAACAAGAGGGTGTTCCCACCATTCTGATCGCTCCAGACTGGCCCAGGCGTACATGGTACGCCGACGTCGTGCAACTCACAGCAGACGCTCCCTGGCGTCTCCCCACACGTCCCAACCTCCTGTCACAAGACCCGTTCTTCCACCAGAACTCGGGCTCTCAATTTGACGGCGTGGCCATTGAGACCTGGGTTTTGACCCAAGCAGGTTTTTCACCGGACGTTGTTAAAACCATGATCAGGGCTCGAAAGCCAACTTCAGCCAGGATTTACTATCGTACCTGGAAGATTTTCTAAACATGGTGCGACTCTCGTGGGCAGATTCCACTTCCCTATTCTCTTCCAAAGGTCCTCGGTTTCCTTCAGTCAGGCCTGGACGCCGGGCTATCCCTGGGCTCGCTGAAGAGCCAGGTGTCAGCGCTCTCAGTGCTCTTTCAGAGGCGTATTGCTAACAAGCCCCAAGTGAAGACTTTTCTCCAAGGGGTTTCCCGATTGGTTCCCCCCTACAAACGTCCGTTTGAGATGTGGGACCTCAACCTGGTCTTGACAGCACTACAGTCACCTCCTTTTGAACCCCTTAGGGTGGTCTCACTCCGCTTTCTATCACAGAAAGTGGTTTTCCTGGTGGCAATCACCTCGCTACGCAGGGTGTCTGAACTTTCAGCTCTTTCCTGCAGACAACCCTTCCTGGTTTTTCATCAGGACAAGGTGGTTCTCCGTACAGTACCATCCTTACTTCCGAAGGTCGTGTCCAGCTTCCACCTCAATGAGGAACAATTCTCCCCTTTCGGCCGGTATCACGGCACACTCTACGCGGGCGGTAGGGGCCTCTTGGGCCATTCGGCATCAAGCCTCAGCACATCAAGTGTGTAAGGCAGCCACTTGGACTAGCCTGCACACATTTACAAAACACTACAGAGTGCATACCCAGTCCTCAGCGGATGCGAGCCTGGGTAGACGGGTCAAGCAGGCGGCAGTACCCCAAGTCTAGAGGACTGTCAGCACAATATTCGTCCACTGCTTCCCACCCAGGGACTGCTTTGGGACGTCCCACGGTTCTGTGTCCCCCAATAAGGCGACAGAGTGAAGGAGATTTTTGTGTACTCACCGTAAAATCTTTCTCTTAGCCTTTAATTGGGGGACACAGCTCCCACCCTGTTGCCCTTGCGGGCCGTTGTTATGGTTGGGTTCTCATATTGTTGTTTGAGCCTGTTTATAGTAGCCTTTTTTTACAGGCATGGTTATGTTTCTGGTATATTCCTCCTAATGCTTTTGCACAAAACTGGAGAAGGCTGACGCCGTCCAGGGGTGGTGTATACTGCAGAGGAGGAGCCAAAGTTAATCTTTTTCAGATTATGCATAGTGTCGCCTCCTAGTGGACAGCAGCATAACACCCACGGTTCTGTGTCCCCCAATTAAAGGCTAAGAGAGAGAGATTTTACGGTGAGTACACACGTCTCCTTTTTTTACACCTGATCGCTGGTCTCCCTCCTGTCACACACAGCGATGCGTGCTGGCCAGAGGGAGACCAGCGACCAAAGAAATGTCCAGAGGTTTCTTTCAGCGATACCGGCAGGGGGCCGCTCGCTGATCGCTGTCACACAGCGATCTCGCTGGTGAGATCGCTGTTACGTCACAAAAGTTGTGACTCAGCAGCGATCTCGCTACCGAGATCGCTTAGTGAGACGGGGCCTTTAGTCTGTGTTCTACCCAGCTTTCATTCTTTTTGATACAGATAAGATATGGATAGACAGATATGGATAAATGGATAGATAGAGCAGATTTCTAATCTGCTTTTGCTATTGAAAACATTATCTATGAGCTCAAAAACCTTTCAGGTGATGCGGTTTTTTAAAAAGCTGATCTGCTTTTGCAGCTGAAAAACGTATCCTCAAAAAACGCAGCAAAAACGCTGAGTGTGAATGTAGCCTTAGATCAGGAATAGAACAGCCATTTAGAGGACATTTCATAACTTTCCCACATTCCTATGAAAAAATATTCAGCACATTCTGCATTGAACTACTATACCCAATTTATTATATATTTTAGGAGTTGGACCATTTTATACTGACTCCACCAAAATGAGCTCCGACTCTACGACTCCGACTCCACACCCCTGCATAAAACAGTGCTATTTTTCTTGCAGACACAGAGCTTCTCCACATGATAGACATGCTGCGGTCTATAAAGACGTGCCGCATGTGCATGTATACGTAATACAGCTGAGTATTAATTTTTTAGACTTTGATATTTTTTGATAGTATGTTGGGGAAATTTTTGTAATAGATGGTTAGCGTATACGTGGGTGTGCCACCTGCGTGTTTGAACGCGTAGCGGAGATGGGATTTCATAAGATCACCACCACTATGCTGTAACATCTGGACGCTGCGTATTTGATGCTGCGGCTGTACGCAGCATCCAATCTGCAGCATTTACTGTCCGTGGAAACATACCCTTAAGGGACTCTGTCAGACAGAATGACCAAACCAAGTAACAGTACATGACTTGCGTGTTTAATTCTTTCTGTGACCGATCTCTTAACTCAGCTTGCTTGTAAATCAAATTATATTTCCCCATTAAAATGAAATGCTAGCAATCTGTTCCAGCCCCCTAAATACCACACCATTTTTTTTGTTCTGTGTTTAAAGAAGTAAAATTAACTTTATTATTTATATTAAAGGTGTAGTAAACTATTGTACTGTCCTTTTTTTTTTTTTTTTTTTTTTTTTTTAATAACTTCACTTAATCATCTTAATCATCATCTTCACTGATTTTTGCCATTTTGCCACACTTTCCTCATTTTCACTTGCAGGAGGTTTCAGTAAAAACCTGTCCAAGAAGGTTTGTTTATCCCTTTAAAAATGTTTAAAAAATAAGTGAGGCAAATGTCATTACACGGCGCCAACGCACGACCTGTATCAAATTTTTCACAATGTTTCTTTTCAATAAACTCTGAAATTTTTGTCCCACCTTCCCAACATTTCCTTAATCTCACTTGTATGGATTCACTCCTCCAACTCTGGCTCCTCCTTGTTAATTTCCTGGAAACCTTCCATTGGTAGTACCAAAAACCAGTGTGCAGCAAGAGATAAGGTCCTGATTCACAAGAAAGGTCAAAAAAACTTGACAGGGCAGCTCACTTTCTTAAAACCCATGGTCGAAGATTGAAGCAACAGCAAAGACCGAAATGCTTGCATGGCACAATAACCATGTGGTGAGTGGCGTAAGCTCGCTTGCTTGTGACTCGGATCTCGACTTGCATCATTAAAAAAACATTGTCTCGGATCTTGGAAAACTCATGATTCTGTACAGTAATACCATGAAAAGTCAAGGTATTACTGTACAGGCGCTCGATGCTTCACGGCGGGACCAATAATTTATATACACCTTCTCACCTGCTTGTTTTCCATCTATCTCTTCCCTTCTCTTGCTTTATGAAGCCAGAGCTGTCAATCAAAGAAAAAAAGGTTGAAGATTGATAGAAAACAGCAGGTGGAAAGGTGTATATAAATGATCGGCCCCGCCGTGAAGTACTGAGCGGCAGGATTAAGGGTACCGTCACATTTAGCGATGCACCAGCGATCCCGACAATGATACGACCCGGTCAATATCGCTGGTGCATCGCTAAATGGTCACTAGTGAGCTGCCAAACAGGCAGATCTCACCAGCGATGCTCGGCGGTCGTTACTTACCTGTCAGACGTGGCGATGAAGACATCCTCTGCCCGCGTCGCTCGTCGGCGCCAGCAGGAAGCCCAGCAGGAAGTGGCCGACGAGAAACGGCCCAGGACGTTCTCGCGCGATCAGCGATAGCCAGCGGGGGAGCCGGTCGGAGGTAAGTATCACACTTAGCGATATCGCTGCTGCATCACAAAATCGATGACGCTTAAGGGATATCGCTAGCGATCTCGCTTAGTATGATGGGTCTTTAGTTTGATCAGTCATTCTGTGCTGACATTCCCTTTAATAGCAATTTGTTGAGTGTTCATAAAACTCATGATGAGTTCTTATTCCTGAGTATTAGATGGTTATTGGTTATAAAATATTAGTTGAGTTTGAGTCTCGCAAAAATGAGCTGATTAAACAGTATTGTGCTACATGAATCCTCATTGACAAATTGCAATCTGTGGGTTTGCTTGATAACTTTTCATTACTGTCTGAAAATGGGTTTTCTGAAATGTTAAAGGGGTGGTCTGAAGGCAAAGCATCTTTCTCCTAACTCCCTTAGCCCCAAAACTAAGCTATTTTCTACTATACTTGCCTTAAAAATTCTCTGTTTCCTAGCTACATTACATCCTACGGTATATTTTTCTCCCTATTTCCGGTCTGGTGATTCGTTTGAGTATCACCAGTACATGCTGGGTTAATCAAAGGACGTGTCATCAGGGGACAGAGGCTGCGGTCACTGCCGCAGCCCCTGCCCCCTCCCTGAAACGAAGCGTCATGAGTGACACTTGTTTTAGGGGTCGGTTCCTGCTGCCACCCAGAGTCTCTCTTGTACAGTGTCAAACCCTCCCCTCCATGCCCTGTGCGATGAGCACAGAATTCGTACTGTTAATTGAATAGATGAATAGTAATAAGCCTGCAGCAGAACGGTGTCTATACCTAGCTTGCAGGAGACTAGCAGAAAAAAAGTGACCTGACTGGTCTCCACAGTGTATAGTGACAACGCTTTATTCCCAGCTTATTATTACTATACAGACAGCAGACCGGACGTTGCACTCATCGCACGGGGGAAGGCGCTCTGGCACAGCAGGGTCAGCACCACCCCTGATGACTCTTCGTTTCAGGGAGGGGGCTGTGACAATGACCACAGCATCTGTCCCCTGATACCGCTTACTTTGATTATAAAATGTTGTTTTCTGGATTTTATTTTTGATATTCTATCTCTCAATGTTAAAATTAACCTACCCTTAAAATTATAGACTGTTCGTGTCTTTGTCAATGGCAAATTTCAGAATCGTCAAGGGATCAAATAATTATTTCCATCACTGTGTGCACATACATGTTATGTATGTAGAATATAATCTATTATTGTTAGTTTATTTACTGTAAGTGATATCTGTAATTTGCATGTAACCCCTTCTCATGTACAGCACCATGGAATCAATGGTGCTATGTAAATAATAAAAAATGATATATATTTTTTGACCTCTCTTACTCAGCTGCTTGGGGCCGCCATTTTTATTTCCTGGTGTGTAAGTGTCTTGTGTCAGATGCTGACCGTAATCTTCTACACTTGCGGCTGTCTCGACTGTGCACGTAGCCTGATTAGAGTGGGGCAGTCATTTCATTGCCAGCTGCAATGTTCAGATCACAGTAATTAGAGGAGAATTCAGTTATGGGACACCAGCTCTTCCTCAACGACTTCATCCGGCATTGAGAAAATGTCCTTGGATGAAGTCTCCATGACAGCACTGGTGCACGGACCTGTGCTCGCGATAAGTACTGTGATCACAGTGCTGCAGCGGTAATTATATGACAGCTGTGCTTTGATCACTGGTGAGCAATAACAAGGGCAAGCATTTGGAGGGAAATAGGTCTGACCTAAAGAATCTTGTTACTTGGTCATTTTTACCACACAATGAAAGAAACAAAATCCAAGGGATAATTTTGTATTTATTCATTGCATGTATTTATTGCATTGCAGGAGCCATTTAAATTTTCAAGCTCGAGTCAGCTCTGTCAGCCTTCCTCCATGACACTGTACATATGTCAGTATCACTTTGCAGTTCCCAACAAAATGGCTCCGCACTGAGATCCTAAACTTCATCCTCGCTTATCCTTTTGGAAACACCCAGAAAGGGAGGGGAGGAGTGACATCACACACATGCGAACAGATCCCACTCACTTTTACTAGTGTCGTAATTTGAGCTAGCAGTATGCTAGATGTGCATGATAAATGTTGGCAGGTGCTTCTCCTTGTGCTTAAGCTAAATACATAAAGTAAAATAATTTTTCATATTTTATACCATTGAAAAAATATCAATTTTTTTCTAAAAAAAAAAAAATTGTAACATTAATACTTGAATTCTTGATACATTCACTTTAATGACAAATTCCAACATAAAATGTTTCACTATAATCAACATATTCTCATCATTATTTATTTTTGGAAATAGGTTTTTCTTTGACATTGCAAATAATTGCCCGCCAAGTGACACAGTTAATCACAGCCTCTCTTTCATTACGGATGGGAATGTTCTTGCCTTACATCGGTTGCTCTGGAACAATCAAGAGAAGATTGGACAGTACCTTTCTAGTAACCGGTATGCAGACAGATATATTCTTTGACAAGTTGCATGGATTGAGTGATCAAGGTTATATTTTGGCTTTGGCATGATATGCGTTTTAATTGTATTATGGTTTACACCAAATACATTTTTATTTCTACTTTTAAAGGGATCATAAAGCTGTTGGTAGGCGACCATTTGACAAAATGGCAACTTTACTTGCCTATCTTGGACCCCCAGAACACAAACCAGTTGCTGACACACATTGGTCAAGTCTGAATCTCACAAGCTCAAAGTTTGAAGAATTTATGACCAGGTACCAGACATTATCCTTAATCATTTATTGAAATGAGTAACATTTATTGTTTCTGCTAGTTGGGTTTAATTGAATGCTAATGTTTTTCTGTTCTATAGGCACCAGGTACATGAGAAAGAAGAATTTAAAGCATTAAAAACTCTAAACATATTTTACCAAGCAGGGACATCAAAGGCTGGGAATCCAGTTTTTTACTACATTGCAAGGCGGTAAGTAAAATATATGCAGACACCAAAAAATCTTCTTTTTTTTTCCTTACCTTCTGTATATGACCACTGCACAATATGAGACCTCATTATCATTCTGTACCATGACGGGATTGGTTAGTGGCAAGATAAAGTGGCCTCTGTGCCATGTTGCTGTGAAATTTCTCATATTTTGTGTCAAGCATATGTTATTTCTCTGCTGCTTGTAGCAAAGTTTCTAATAAATGTCTTGTAACATCAAGACAATGGGAGAGATTAATCACGGTAGCACCATATTTATTATGTGTTTAAACAATGTCTGATCTTTATCGGACAAAAGTGGAATGATATGTATTATTTTGAGACATGCTAAGAAAAGTTTGCACTGTAGGTAGATCTAAAGTAGGCTGAAAAATCCTTAATGGATTGTGCAAATACTGTAAACGTATTAAGTTCAGGGGTGGGCATGGGTCTATCATTATTTTGATTGTATCAGCTTATACTGTGGTTGCATTATGGATAATTTGGAAGTATTTTTTTCCTGACAATAGATTAAATTTACACTGATTAGCCATGAAGAGAGCCAAAAAGATAGATGCAGTTTTTAATAAATGCTTAAAGAGGTTGTCCTCTATGGGACGACCCTACTGTGGAGTTGCTTTTGTCTTTTGATATCGGTCGCAACAGGGTACTGCATATCCGCCTCCCATTTGATTCCAGTCATGGCCACTATTGGAAAACTGAGCAGCTCTGCAGTTGAGCAGCTCTGGCTGCCATCACAGAGAGAGAACAGCTGATTGGGGGGTGTTGGACACCGTCCGATCAGACATTGGTTCTGAGGATAGTTCTTAAATGATAAAGTAGTAGACAACCTCTTTAACTCCCCCAGTGCTCAAAGGGAACCTGTCAACGGGTTTTTCCCATGTAAAGTAGGGCCAGCACCTGTAAGTCCTCATATGCAGAATTCAAGAATTCTGTATGTATATCACCAATGTGCTCTGCATAACACAAAAAAGAGCTTTTATTATACAGGGTGGGCCATTTATATGGATACACCTAAATAAAATGGGAATGGTTGGTGATATCAACTTCCTGTTTGTGGCACATTAGTATATGGGAGGGGGGGGGAACTTTTCAAGATGTGTGGTGACCATGGTGGCCATTTTGAACTCAGCCATTTTGGATGCAACTTTATTTTTTCCAATGGGAAGAGGGTCATGTGACACATCAAACTTATTGAGAATTTTGCAAGAAAAACAATGACACACTGATAGCAACTCCGCAGAAGAAATGTTAGCACAGGCTTCCAGTATCTTTTGTTTCAAATGCTGCACATCTCGTATCTTCACAGCATAGACAATTGCCTTCAGATGACCCCCAAAGATAAAAGTCTAAGGGGGTCGGGTCAGGAGACCTTGGTGACCGTTCATCTGGCCCACAACGACCAATCCACTTTCCAGGAAACTGTTCATGTAGTAATGCTCGGACCTGACACCCATAATTGATGGTATGGTGTGGTATATGGGGTACAAAGATAGTGGGGCCATTCTTCATCAATGGAAACCTCAATGCCACTGGATATCTGAAATTGCTACATGATGATGTGTTGCCCTCTTTATGCACTGAAGATGGCATGTTCTCTGAGTTTTTCCAGCAAGATGGTGCACCACCACATTATGGGTGTCAGGTCCGAGCATTCCTACAAGGAATCTGCCCCCCTTAGACAAGCATTTCGTCTGTGGTGTTACTATCAATGTGTCAAGAGTGGGAGAAGAGGGTTGCATTGACAATCCAACACAATGGGCATCACTTTGAACACATTTTATAAGTGGTCATATACTTGTAAATATCTCATGAAAGAATAAAGTTACGTTAAAACCAAGCACACCATTGTTTTTCTTGTGAAATTCACAATAAGTTTGATGTGTCACATGACCCTCTTACGATCTGAAAAAATAAAGTTGGATCCAAAATGGCTGACTTCAAAATGGCCACCATGGTCATCACCCATCTTGAGAAGTTTCCCCCCTCCCATATACTATTGTGCCACAAACAGGAAGTTGATATCACCAACCATTCCCATTTAATTTAGGTGTATCCATATAAATAGCCCACCCTGTACTCTCCAACGGAGAGATTCGGTCCTATGATTGGCTCTGTTCTTTATTTTGCAAGAATGTACAGGGCAATCCACTGATGTGGTGAGGGGAAAGGTAGATGTAATATGCAAGCCAATGTACCAGTGTGTGTGGGGTGGTAATGTACAGGGCAATGCGTCAATGGTGGGGTGTTATTTACAGGGCAATACATCAATGAGTGTTGGGTTATGTACAGGGCGATCCACCAGTATGGGTGAGGGGGGATATACAGGGCAATCCACAAATGATGAAAATGTATATGGTGATCTGCAACATTGTGTGGTGTATGGGGGAGTGGAGATGTACAGGACCGTGTGCCAGTGTGGGCAGGATGTACAGGACTGTGTGCCAGTGTGGGCGGGATGTACAGGACCGTGTGCCAGTGTGGGAAGGAATGTGCAAAATAGTCCACCAGTGTGGTGCATGTTCCACAGTTTGAGAACCTAGGGTCTAAAGTGTCTACCTTCTATTACATAGAACCAGCCTACTTATTTCAGTTGAAAACATCCTGAATCGTATTAACTGTATTATAAATATTATATTTACAGTACATATAAAAGTGTGTTAGAGAAGACAAATCAAAATTAGCAGTTTGAACATTCAGCTGCAGTTTAATAAAATAGCTCTTGGTTATTTGTGTGGGCATACATAACATCAGCAGCGATCAGAGGTTTGGTGCATTGACATTCAGAGCGTCTCATTCAGTATTCAAGCAAAGCACGATTTACAAATTTGACATCTTTTAGTTGGATACTACAATGCTAAAATTTAGTTTCAGGCTTGTGAAAAAGACATTCTTACCTTACCCTGTTTAAATCATGCCCTTATACATTCCCAAGCATGAGAGGAGTGAACAAAAAGGGAATTGCAAGAAATGTAGGTGCTGCAGAGGAAGGGACATAATTGAGCTTAACTGTTGTGCTGTGTACCTCTACTGATACAGTTGTGCTTGGCATGGCCACCTCCAACCCATTATTTGGTACCTCATTATCTGTGCTCAGGACTACATTTGAAATACCATTATCAGTGCTCAGGACCACAGTGGGGCTATACATTTCAATTTCCTCTACTTCATTTGAGCTTAGGAAATTATCCATCTCTTTTCCAAAATTGTTAAAATCTAAATGGATCATCCCATCTGCAGAACCTTCATCTGTGAACTGAGAGTCTTCTATGCTTGTAAGCAATATATGGTCGGTGCTAATCAATGGGGTGGTTGGGACAACCTCGGAGAACTGAACCTTTTTGTAGAGTTTTATTTCCTGAACCTCAAGAAAATGAGACTGAGTTGTTGTAAGGGATGGCATTTCATCAGTCGTTGCCTTATTTGTCGCTTCATATGGGGTTAATAGGAGATCAGTGATCTGTTCCTTGGTGGTGTTGGCACAAGGATTGAGATTCCTCTTTGCATTAACCCACTTGATCAGATAGTCCATGTTCTCTGTGTCCTCACAGGACCATGGATTATTGTGGAGAGTGATCTCTTTTATATGTACCATTTGGTCAAAAGCATGGTTGGGTATATAGGTAAATCTGTTATTGTGCAGGTACAGGTTTTGAAGTTTAGGCATTCTTACCAGAGTTCCAGGTAGGATCTGAGTTATAGAGTTGTGGGATAAGTCGATGGTCAGTACATTGCTTGGCATGTTGGTGGGAACAGTCCAGAGCTGATTGTGGCTGAGGTTCAGCAACTGCAGACTGATGAGTGTATTGTTAATAAAGATTGTCCTCTGCAGGCTGTTCTTGGAGATGTCTAGCACCTTCAGGTTCCACTGGTAAGCAGTGTCTAGCTTATGAAGCATCGTGATGTTGTTGTGTGTGGCATACACTTCCCACAGAGACCTCGGCAAGTGAGATGGCAGGTTCCTTAGCAAGTTGTGCGAGAGATCAAGTGCTCTTAAGTTGGTGAACCGAGTCAATTGGTGGTCTAAATTAGTCAAGTGATTGTGAGACAAATTTAGCTGTGTGATATTGTCTTGGAGACCGTGTGGCAATGCAGTCAGACTGCTGCCCGAGCAGTCCACACTTCTGTTCTTTATAGAGCAGGCACACCTCAAGGGACAGAGGCAGAAAATATTTGGTACAGAGCAGACCATAATCAGGAGTCCAGGGAAGAGTGTTGACCGATATCCCATCCTTGCCTGTAATTAAAGTAAAATCAGCCTCTTTTCATTGACACCACAAATATTGTACTAAACAATAGCCGAAAATTGGCTTTTAATGAACTTATCGCTGAAGTAGTTACTAATCTTTATTTTTAGATTTTGCTTTTATAAGTACTAGAAAAGCTAAAATTTGTGCATGTGTGTATATATTATATTGTGTAGCAGTACGCTTTCCTTGATGCTGCTGTCCTGAAGCCCACATGCCTATGGTAACTGCAGCAATAGTAGAGTAATTGCTTGCATGCACATTACATCTTATGTCCTTTATCAGCTTAGTCATAAATAAGACTTACCACTTGGTTTTCCCATCCAGAATCAATACATAGTTAATGCAGCCAGTTATAAAGTGGCTCCAGCTGTCCTCTATAGTTGCTTGCTGCTTATGCCTTTTGGCTGCATCGTGCGCCTGTGTGCGGGATCTCTGCATACATCTGATCAGCTATTCGGAGGACTGCAGAACTGCTGCTTGTGCTGACTCAAATTTATTGGAAGCGTATCACAGCCAAACCAGCAGCCAGTGTGATGTCTAATTGCTGGATTGCTACATTGGGAGGGGGGATACTTGAAATGTCAGAGCTTTACTGTAACCTCATTTACTTGGTGTTAACTCTGCTAAAGCTGGAGATGATCACTGATTGTGTCAGTCCAACTTTACATTTCCTTTTCTTATTCTATTTGTGGATGGTCAGCTATTGATATAGCAGCGCTATACGGTACTTAGTTTGGTCCTACATCTCATTTTCAGGTTAAATCTGTAGGACTTGTTATACAGCGTTAAATTTGTTTGTATTTTAGTAATCACTAGTTATCTGTCTTTCACTCTTTCAAAAATGCATTAAAGGGAACCTATCCGCAGGACTGTGCACAGTAACTTACAAACAGTGTCAGGTCGGCGCCATTATGCTGAATAAAATGATACCTTGGCTGATGAAATCCGTCTTGTGGCTGTTAATCTTTATTTTCAGTTTTGTGTTAATGATATGCTCTTGTCCTAAGGCGGGGTTCATGTATGTGGTGCTCTGATTAGCTATTCATAATGCAGACTGCTGACAGATCACTGATCCTGCACTGACCTGCCCCATAGTTTGTATAATGAATACCATCACATACTGAATAAAAAAAAAAACCTGCTTCTGCAGGCAGGTGCCGGCCGTGTCACCTGCGCTGCAGCATAATCGCATGGTTACTGTGCATTTAATCCCTTTTGCAGATTTACTTGAGGGAGGTGAAAAAAAGTCATTTTGTAAATGGCGCCTGCACAGTAGCAGCTGTTGGTTTGTATAGAGAACCGATAGCAGCTGTTGGCATGCGCAGTGGCGCCATCTTTATGGAGGACCTTTTTTTTTCATCAAGGTGGAGCCGCCAATGCATGCGCAACAGCAGCTATCAGTTCTCAAAAAATCCACTAATAAATACACATTTTTATGTTAAAAAAAAAAATCAAAGTACACGTTTGGTATCGCCGCATCCGGAACAATCCGAACTATAAAAATGGCATGCTAGTTAACCCCTTCAGTGAACACCATAAAAACCGCAAAAAAAGTAGCAAGCAATGTTTTATCATACCGCTTGTAAAAAGTGGAATAAACACATTCAAAATGATGACTGTAAATAAATAGTATCACTGAAAATACCATCTTGTCCCGCAAAACAGCCACCATACAGCTCCATCAGCAGATAAAGAATTTATAGCTCTCAAAATATGGTGCTGGAAAAACTTCTCCTTGGAAAAAATGCCTTTTAGTGTGTGACAGCCGATATACATCTGGTAATCGCACCGACCCGAAGAATAAAGTCGCCTAATCATTTATAAGACATGAGGAACGGCATTAAAAATAAACCAATTCTTCAACTGTGGATTTGTTCATTCTGCCTCCCAAAGATCGCAGTGAGGCTCGGCACACATTTATCCTGTGCTCTACACTTTGGGCTAACACCGGGGTTTCCATGTACATCTCTGAAATATGTGATTCAGATGGAACCGCTTGCGGAAGATTCCCTATAATGAGGCAGATGGAGGCGCTATGGACGCTGTCTGACCTGTGTTCTGGTGGTGTCCGTCTTTTTAGGCGTGCATAAAAACATGGTCCACCATAGTTTTGTGCACCCCTGAAAGGAAGGACACTGCTGAACAGAGGCCAGACGGAGTCCAGGCTAACTCTGCTGCCTCATTATAGTGGTTGGATCCCTCGGGGGTTTCATCTGTCAGGTCCCTTGGAGATTTAGATGGAAACCCTGAAGTAAGTTCTCAGCGTAGAGTGCCGGATAACTGATCCTAAACATTATCAAAAATGTTCCCAAGAAAAGCTTCAACTCAAGCCACAAAAAAAGCAAGTCCTCACTCAGGTCCATCATCTGATAACGGAAATAAAAAAAATTATGTCCGAAGTGAAAGTTAAATGTTCCATTTTTTTCCTTCCACATTGCTTCAGTTCTTGTGAAGCACCTGAAGGGTTAATAAAGTTTGTGAATGTGGTTTTGAACACCTTGAGGTGTGCAGTTTTTAGAATGGTGTCACTTTTGGGTATTTTCTGTCATGTAGGCCTCCAAAGTCACTTCAAATGTTGGAAAGATGAGAAATATCTGGTCAACTTTTAACCCTTAACTTCCTAAGAAAAAAAATTACTGTATGTTTCAAAAATTGTCCTGATGTAAAGCAGACATGTGGGAAATTTTTATTAACTATTTTGTGTGAAATAATGCTTTGATTTAGGAGGATAAAGATTAAAAGTTTGATTGTGAAATTTTCAAAATTTTTTGCGAAATTTAATTTTTTTTTTCACAAATAAACAAAAGTCATCAAAGAAATTTTACAATTATCATAAAGTACAATGTCATGAAAAAAATTCTCAGAATCACCGGGATCCATTGAAGCGTTCCAGAGTTATAGCGGCATAAAGTGACAGTTGTTATGATTGGGTCACCGAGGAGGAAAGCAAGACCAAGCTAAGCCACAGAACACCAGAGAGGTTGGTAACTAAGCTTATTGCAGACCCCTGATCCTATCCACACAAATAGCAGTAGCCGTGGAGCGTATCTACGATGATTCTAGATGCCTTGACACAGCCGGAGTACTAAATAAGCCTAAAGCAAGAAAGGGGAAATCTAAACTGCCCCAGAGCAGACCCCAAAGGAGTAGATAGCCCCCAAACATATATTGTCGGTGAGACAAGATGAAAACACAAACGCAGGTAGGAAAATAGGCTGAGCAAGCGATGGGGCCCACACTAACTAGACAGGACAGGAAGGGAAAGACACTGTCTGCAATCACGCAAAAAACCCTGCAAAAAATGTCCAACACGACTGATAGAAAAATACTGAAGTCACTAGACTTGGCCCACTATATCAGCACTCTGGCATATTCTGAAGGCAGAGCAAAAAGAGGCCAATCTAATAAGGGACAAAAAGAAACTGGTACAAGCAGAAACATAAGGATGGAAATTCAGCACAGCCCCAGCGGGGGCTGGTTGACCACACAAAGCAGAGTAGACAAAATCAAATGTGAACAATAGCAAAGAACACTTAGCTTGAGCATGCTGCAGGGAATGAACTGGAAACTAAGACCTCAGGAGGCAGGAAAAAATCACCAGCAGGGATAGAGGGAGTCGGCTGTCTTAAATCCAATCAGAAACTCCAGATGTCCAGTCAAACTCCTCATTATCAGGTGGCAGGCCTCTGTTAATTAGATCAGCTCCATTACCTCCTGTAACCACCAGAGGGAGCCTGGAAAGAGAACTCGCGACCCCTCTGTCAATACAACCAGCTCCACTACCTTCACTAGTAACCAGAGGTAGGCCAGAAAGCAAATTCACAACAGTACCCCCCCTTGAGGAGGGGTCACCAAACCCTCATCCACGCCACCAGGCCGATCAGGATGGGCGCAGTGAAAAGCACGAACCAATCTATCGGCATGAGTGTCAGGAGCAGAGACCCAAGAATTATCCTCCTGGCCATAACCCTTCCATTTGACCAAGTAATGGAGTCTCCGTCTAGCCAAACGAGAATCCAATATTTTCTCTACCTCATATTCCACATTGCCTTTAACCAATCCAGGGTCAGGAGGTGCCGCCATAGGAACTACTGGCTCCACAAACCTCTTCAACAGAGAACGTAACTGGAAGAGCCAATCAAAAAGAAACAGGATTAAGAATCTCCAAAATCTTATAAGGTCCAATGAATCTTGGCTTGAACTTTGGAGACACAACCTTCATAGGAATATTCTTTGACGACAACCAAACCATATAACCCACTATAAACGGGACCAATGGTCCTATGCCGATTGGAAAACCGTTGGGCTTTTTCCTGAGAGAGGGACAACTTATCCACCACTTGGTCCCAAATCTGCTGCATTTTCTCTACCACAGTGTCCACACTTGGGTAGGTCGAAGATTCCACTTGCTCTGAAGAAAATCGAGGATGAAATCCAAAGTTACAGAAAAAGGGCGACATCAAAGTGACCGAACTAGCTCTATTGTTTAGCGCGAATTCGGCCAAGGGCAAAAATGAGACCCAGTCATCCTGATCAGCAGATATAAAACATCTCAAATAAGACTCCAAAGTCTGGTTTGTTCTCTCAGTCTACCCATTGGTCTGAGGATGAAACGCAGAGGAGAAAGATAACTGAATTCCCAGATTAGAACAAAAAGTTCTCCAAAATCTGGAAACAAACTGGACTCCTCTGTCCGACACAATGTTCTCAGAAATCCCATGCAACCGAACCACCTGTTGTAAAAACAAGGGCACCAACTCAGAAGAAGATGGCAGCTTTGGGAGTGGTACAAGATGATTCATCATAGAAAATCTATCACAAATCACACAGAACAGTCATTCTGAGAGACAGGAAAATCAGAAATAAAATCCATTGAGATATGGGTCCACCGGCAGGGGCATCAACAACCCACTTGAACGAGAACAGGGTTTAGACCGAGAACAAGTCCCACAGGACTGCACAAAATTCCTGACATCACGAGATAAGGCAGGCCACCAAAAAGACAGACTCACCAAATCTCTGGTACCAAAAATACCCGGATGACCAGCCAACGCGGAGCAATGATTTTCAGACATTACTCTCTTCCTCCACTGGTCAGGAACATACAATTTTCCATAGGGCAACCCTCAGGTTTGTCCTCCTGAAATTCCTCCAGGGCACGTCTCAAATCGGGTGAGATGGCGGAAAGAACTACCCCCTCACCTAGAATGGAAGTAGGCTCGGTCACAAGAGAATCCGCAAAGAAATTCCTAGAAAGAGCGTCCGCCTTAACATTCTTAGTGTCCGGAAGAAAAGAGACCACAAAATTAAAACGCGTGAAAAACAAGGCCCACCTAGCCTGTCTAGGATTCAAGCGTTTGGCTGATTCAAGATGAATCAAATTCTTGTGGTCGGTGAGGACCACAAACTGATGTTTAGCTCCCTCCAACCAATGTCTCCACTCTTCAACTGCCCATTTCATGGCACACAATTCCCGATTCCCCACGTCATAGTTACGTTCAGATGGGGAGAATTTTCGAGAAAAGAAGGCACAGGGATTCATTTTGGAAGTCACCGGATCTTTTTGGGACAAAACGGCTCCTGCACCAATCTCAGAAGCATCTACCTCCACCTGAAATGGAAGTGAAGACATCAGGTTGCCGTAGAACCGGAGCAGAAGTGAATCTCCGCTTAAGCTCCTGAAATGCCGAAACTGCCTCTGGAGACCAATTCACCACATCAGCGCCCTTTTTGGTCAGATCAGTCAGTGGTTTGACAATACCAGAAAAATTACCTATAAATTTACGATAGAAATTAGCAAAACCCAAAAACTTCTGGAGAGCCTTCAAAGAAGTGGGCTGAACCCAATCATAAATGGCCTGTACCTTGGCCTGGTCCATTTCAGTAGCCGACGGAGACAAAAATACCAAAAATGAAATCCGCTGTACACCAAAGAGGCATTTCAATCCCTTAACATACAGGGAATTTTCCCTCAGAATCTGGAACACAGTCCGGGCATGTTCCACATGAGAATCCCAATCACTGGAAAAGATCAAAATATCATCCAGATAAATGATCAAAAACTTATCCACGAAGTCCCGGAAAATATCGTTCATAAAAGATTGGAAGACAGAAGAGGCATTAGTGAGCCCAAAACGCATCACCAGGTACTCAAAATGTCCCTCCGGAGTATTAAACGCAGTCTTCCATTCATCCCCGTGCTTGATGCGAATAAGATTATACGCCCCCCTGTGGTCAAGCTTGGTAAACCAGGCACTTTAAACTCTGGAAAATCAGAAATCAGGCGTAACGGGTACTGATATTTAACAGTGATTGTGTTAAGGGAACGATAGTCAATACAAGGCCTTAATGAACCATCTTTCTTGGTCACAAAAAAAAACCCAGCACTTAAGGGTGAAAGAGGATGGTCTAATATGACCCTTCTCCAACGACTCCTTGATATAAGATCGCATAGCATCATGTTCGGGTACCGATAAGTTGAAAAGCAGACCCTTGGGAAATTTACACCCGGGCATTAACTCAATTGCACAGTAATAACTCCTATGAGGAAGCAAAGACGCAGACTTAATCTCACTAAATACATCAGAAAAATCAGCCAAATAATCAGGAATATCATGAGACTGGGGAGAGGTGGAGAAAACAGGAGCGTCACTAAGAACACACTGACAACCCCAACTCACCACAGACACAGATTTCCAATCCAAAACAGGATTATGAGTTTGCAACCAGGGAAAACCCAGAACAATAGTATCATGCAAATTGTGCAGCACCAAAAATTTACAATTTTCTTGGTGGTCCGGGGCGACACGCATTATCACCTGGGTCCAAAACTGGGGTTTATTCTCCGCCAAAGGAGTAGCATCAATACCCCTCAAAGGGATAGGAGTCCGCAGGGGTATCATAGGAAAACCACAACGTTTAGCAAAGTAATATTCCATCAGATTCAAAGCTGCTCCTGAATCTACAAAAGCCTTAGCGGAAAATGTAGATAAGGTACAGATCAGAGTAATTGCCAAAAGGAACTTAGGTTGTACACTGCCCACAGCAAATGTGTGCGCAAAACGTTTCTCTCGTTTAGGGCAGACAGAAATAGTATGAGAGGCGTACCCACAAAAAAAAACACAGCTTATTACGCCTTCTAAACTCCTGACGTTGCGCCCTAGACAAAACCCTATCACATTGCATGAGTTTAGACATTTGTTCAAAGGGCGGCAACGCCTTTCGTGTACTTTTACGTTCACGTAAACGCCGATCAACTTGCATGGCTAATGACATAGAATCATCAAGACCAGAGGGAATAGGAAATCCCACCATAACATCTTTTACGGTTTCTGCCAAACCCTTCCGAAAGAGAGCTGCTAAGGCACCGTCATTCCATGTAGTAAGGACCGCCCACTTTTGGAATTTTTGACAGTATAACTCTGCAGAATCCTGGCCCTGGTTCAATGCCAATAGGGTTTTGTCAGCTTGGTCAATAGCATTAGGTTCATCATACAACAACCCCAAGGCTTGAAAAAATGCGTCCACATTAGTCAGAATAGGATTTCCAGGTGTCAAATAAAAAGCCCAATCCTGGGGATCGCCGCGCAGCAAGGAGATGACAATTATAACCTGCTGCACAGAGCTCCCCGATGAGTTAGGCTTCAAGGCAAGAAATCGTTTACAATTATTCTTAAAATTCAAAAATTTAGACCGATCCCCAGAAAACACATCAGGAGTAGGGATTTTTGGTTCAACAGCAGGTGATTGAGCGAGATAGGCGGAAATTCCCCGCACTTCAGCAGCGAGCTGCTCAACACGATCAGACAATTGCTTAATCTCCATTAAAGAAAAAATCCTCCTACGGCCCCAGAGAAAAAGAGGAAAAAATATATATAAAAAAAAATTCTGACTTTTTTTTTTAAATAATTCTCTCCTGCTTTTGAGTACCCTAGAATCTGCGGTTTAGGCTGCTGATTCTGTTATGATTGGGTCACCGAGGAGGAAAGCAAGACCAAGCTGAGCCACAGAACACCAGAGAGGTTGGTAACTAAGCAGATTGCAGACCCCTGATCCTATCCACACAACTAGCAGTAGCTGTGGAGTGTACCTACGATGATTCTAGACGTCTCGACACAGCCAGAAAACTAAATAAGCCGAAAGAAAGAAAGGGGAAATCTAAACTGCCCCAGAGCAGCCCCCAAACACATATTGTCGGTGAGACAAGATGTAAACACAAACGCAGGTAGGAAAATAGGCTGAGCAAACGATGCGGCCCACACTAGACAGGAAAGGAAAGACACTGTCTGCAATCACACAAAACACCCTGCAAAATTTGTCCAACACGTCTGATAGAAAAATACAGAAGTCACTAGACTTCGCCCACTATATCAGCACTCTTCTGAAAGCAGAGCAAAAAGATGCCAATCTAATAAGGGACAAAAACAAACTGGCACAAGCAGAAACATAAGGATGGAAATTCAGCGCTGACCAAACAAAACCGAATAGACAAAACCAAATCAAATGTGAACAATAGCAAAGAACACTTAGCTTTAGCATGCAGGAACTGAACTGGAAACTAAGACCTCAGGAGGCAGGAAAAAAATCACCAGCAGGGATAGAGGGAGTCGGCTGTCTTAAATCCAATCAGAAACTCCAGATGTTCAATCATCCTCCTCATTATCAGATAACAGGCCTCTGTTAATTAGATCAGCTCCTTTACCTCCTGTAACCACTAGAGGGAGCCCGGAAAGAGAACTCACGACCCCTCTGTCAATATAACCAGTTCCACTACCTTCACTAGTGTCCAGAGGTAGGCCAGAAAGTGAATTCACAACAGAAAGTGTTCAGACTTACAAAGTGGCTTGGTCCTTAAGAGGTTAAACATGCCTCAGGTGCACCACTGTGATTAGTCTGGCACATTTTAAGACTGTCTATTTTAAGTTAGAGCTATTTCAGATTCACATTATTGACAATTCGGACCCCTTATTCTTAAGTTGGACACGTGAACTTACAAATGACAGATGTTTGTACAAATGTGTGTTTGTGGAGAAAGAGAAAAAGCAGGATGGCACTCACCGTTCATGTGAATCAAATCACTTTATTTCACATACACAAGGCATCGGCATAGTCACGGGAGCAATGTGCTGGTGCTCGAAGACGGACAACAGCCGTTTCGCGCTCAATACGCTTCAACAGGTCCTATGCTCAGAATACAGGTAATGCAGTTAAAACACGTGTGTGAATAATAACTCCTCCCCTTCACCTGAGCATGTCTTGTGACTCCTCTACCAATAAAACTCTTAATGAAAAAAAACAAAAAAAAACACAAGAAGATAAAAAACATTTCCCTCTACAGCACTGTAATACAATTAATTTTTTTTTTTTTTTTTTTTTTTTTTTTAAATATTCAAAGGAATACAGCCATATCTACCTTTGCAGGTTGAAGCTAGATGGATTCTCCGCACTAAAGCCACAGGTCCATTAGGGTTAAATGAAAAGGTAGATATGGCTGTATTCCTTTGAATATTTAAAAAAAAAAAATTGTATTACAGTGCTGTAGAGGGAAATGATTATCTTCTTGTTTTTTTTTGTTTTTTTTCATTAAAGAGTTTTATTGGTAGAGGAGTCACAAGACATGCTCTCGTGAAGGGGAGGAGTTATTATTCACACACGTGTTTTATTTGCATTACCTGTATTCTGAGCATAGGACCTGTTGAAGCGTATTGAGAGCGAAACGGCTGTTGTCCGTCTTCCAGCACATTTCTGCCGTGCCTATGCCGATGCCTTGTGTATGTGAAATAAAGTGATTTGATTCACATGAACGGTGAGTGCCATCCTGCTTTTTCTCTTTTTCCACAGCGAAATGTTCTGTTTTTTCAATATGGGATTGAGCACCCATTCCAAGTGGGATTAAGGTGTTTTTTTATTAATGTGAAAAATATATGTGCAGACCTTCAGGGTGTTTTTCCACACAACGGTGCCGAATATCTATTTTCTCAAATTGTGGACAAATGTATGTTTACCTCAGAAGTCTGGTGGAGGTGGCGGCGGAAGCTGGTCTACCAAGTTATTTGTGACGTGAAGAGCATGCAAGTCACTTTTTGGGCTGTAGTTTGGCTCATGAGTGCGGTTGTGATCTTGCTGGTGTGAATTCACTTTTGGAAAAGTTTGCACTTGGTTGTCTTTTACTTCTTGTTCAGGATATGCACTTGGTGGGGGAGGCAGTGGAAATTCCTGAGGAAGGTCAACTGGAGGTGGTGGAAACGTCTGACTATTTAAGTCACTCTCAGGGGTTTGTGGAAACATCTTGGTCTCCGATATGAGATTTGCATTTTTGCTTGGTGCTGCTGGTACAATTGGGACAATAGTTGAAACAGATGTTAATGTTTTTGCATTTTCGTCTTCCTCAAAATTTTCGTGGTTAATTTCTCTATTCATTCCATGATAGATTCCCTGTTCTGCATGATGTTCATCACTTATTATTGGGGATATGCTTATATGTGAGAAGGACATATTTCTGCCCAAGATGCCACTGTTCATACAGTTTCCTTCTTCTTGAATATTTCCGTCTGCCAGTGGGGATGGCCCGGCCCAGGTGTGGTCATTTGATGTGTTTCGATTTTTAAGAAACTTCCATAAAATAATGCCAATCAATATGATTACCATAAGTATTAAAAACCCTCCAACCAATGCACCAGCAAGCCAGAGATACTGGCCTGATTGTTCCTCTGCTGGTCCATTATTGTAGTCTTGGGCTCTGTCCATCTGAAAACAAAAGGGGAAATCATATAAAGCTTTTGTAAAAAGTTTGGCCATTTAAAAAGAAAAAAAAAAAGTTTTAAACCTGTAGGTCTCCAATCTAAATAGAACACCAGGGGCAAGAGCCATAGGAAGACCCTTTTTTAACTTTATACTATACGGCAGTGATTCCCAAACTCCAGTCCTCATGGCCCCAACACATAGTTTTCAGGATTTCCCAAGTATTCCACAGGTGATAGAATTATCAAGGCATCAAAATTGTCACTGGTGTCTCTCACTAAAGCGGGAGTCACACACAGCGATCTCGCTAGCGAGATCGCTGCTGAGTCACAAGTTTTGTGACGTGACAGCGATCTCACCAGCGAGATCGCTGTGTGTGACAGCGATCAGCGAGCGGCCCCCCTGCCGGTATCGCTGATCGCTGCAAGAAACCTCTGGACATATTTTTGGTCGCTAGTCTCCCGCTGGCCAGCACGCATCACTGCGTGTGACAGGCGGGAGACCAGCGATCAGCTGTAAAAAATAGAATCAAAATAAAAAATATTGTATTCTCACCTTCCGACGTCCCACGCAGCCATCCTGCCTCTCTCCACGCTCCGGTCCCTGTGATCGTTTGCATGAATGACCGCGAGACTTCGTGCTCCCGCGAGACCGTGACGTCTCGCGGTCATTCTCGCAAAGGATCACTGGGACCGGAGTGTGGAGAGAGGCGGGATGGCTGCGCGGGACGTCGGAAGGTGAGAATACAATATTTTTTATTTTAATTCTATTTTTTACAGCGATGGCCAGCAATGCCGGGCGCTCAGCATCGCTGTGCTGATCGCTGGTGAAGCTGTCTGTGTGACAGCTCACCAGCGATCACATAGCGACTTACCAGCGATCCTGACACCTTGATATCGGTGTCGGTATCGCTGGTAAGTCGCTATGTGTGACTCCAGCTTAAGGAAATCTAGAAAACCTGATCTGTTGGGGTTGTGAAGACTGTAGCTTAGAAAACACTGCTGTAGAGGATCTGTCAACAATCATGTCTTGTTTCCTTCAGTTAAGTACTTGCATTTTTGGAAAGAGCGTTCTGGAGCATCTTTTCTTCAAAGTCTGCGCTGTGTTCCTCTGTTATTCCTCTTAGACTATGTAGAAATTGACAGCTGGTGTTAACGCTCACTTCGCTAGGGGGCAGACAAGCTGGCGTATTTCTCCTGTGACAATCACATTGCAATCCTGGGACTGACTGTCTCCTGACCTGAGCCTGACAACAACATAGAATACTGCAGTCTTTCATGCTCAGGTCAGGAGAGGTGCCAAGCCGTCCATGCAGTGCGATGTGATCCTCTCCCAACAAATATGTGGTCTGTCTGCACCCTTAAGGCTATGTGCACACGCTGAGGTTTTTGCTGTGGTTCCGCTGCGGTTTTGGCCGCAGCAGAACTGCAGCAGTTCTGCAGACCGTGTACAGTAGCATGTTATCCTATGTGATTTACAATCTGCTGTGCACATGCTGCGGATTTTTAACTGCGGAAAAGCAGCGGTTTTGAATCCGCAGAAAGAATTGACATGTCAATTCTTTTCTGCGGATTCTGCTGCGGTTTACCATCTCCTCCATTGTAGAGATGATAAACCGCAGAGCAATCCGCAGGTAAAACCGCAGGTCATTTTACCTGAGGTTTTACCTGCGGTTCCGCAGATAAAGAAACCGCAGACCAATCCGCAGCGTGTGCACTTAGCCTAAAGGGCATGTTCTTGCTCAGTCTGGCACAGGAAACAGTTGGACAATGTCATAGTGTAAGTTCTCACACTGTCAGTTTATGAATTTTTTTGTAGGAAGAACTGTAGGGCTGTGTTCACATGTGGTGTTTCTGTAGCGGTTTTCTGCAGATAACTTTCACTCTTGGCAATAAAATTGCTGCTCATAAAACACAGCAAATAACTGTTTTTAAATTTTTTTGCTGCGTTTTTCAGGCAGATTATATGTGTGATTTGTCTATGGTACACGTTAAGTAAGTTTACGTAGTTTTATTTACCAAATACATTGCAAAAGCACAGCCGAAACATTGCACAGCACAAGTCCTGCATGTTTTTCAGCGTTTTGCACTCTTTGCTTTCTAAAAACGCTCCAAAAATGCTGAAAGAATTGACACACTGCAGTGCTCAAATTCAGTCAGGATAAAGCTGTGTGCATGAGGTTTCTGAAATCTCACAGCTTTTGCTGATAAGGTAAAATGCACCTTTTTAGTAGAAAAAAAACCACGCGTGAACATAGCCTTAGGCTAGTTTCACACTAGCGTTTATGAGCGCAGCGATGGCCTGCGCACGGCCGCCGCTAAGCCCCGCCCCCGACAGTAGCTCCGCCCACCGGCGCATGACGCTGCATGCGCCCTGCGTCCCCTATCTTTATCACAGGGGGCGCAGGCCGTGCGCAGTATGCGTTTGGCGGCGCATGCGCCTTTTTGACGGTGCACCGACGCAACCAAACTGCACAAACACAAACTACTTGTGTTTTTATCACGTTTTTGACGCTTGTTTTTTGTTGTTGGTATGCCATGTTTTAAATCAGTTTGTTTTTAATACTTCTTGGCTTTGAAAACACTTTGTGTGCTTCTTCAGTGGAAATGAACTAAAAAAGCTTGTGTATTTTACCTGTGAATATTTCACATCTAATGCAAGTCTATGGGAAAAATCTGCACATAACTCAGCATACCCGCAAGAGAAATTGATTTTTTTGCGGGTTTGGACCACGCACCGCAGGTCAGTTTATAAATAAAACAGTGGGCATGAGATTTCTATAAATCCCAGCCACTTTGCAGTAATTGAGAAACACTGCATGTTATTTGCTCATTGAAAATACATAGGATCTTAACAGCTCAATGTACAAACATAAATTGTCTTTTTATGTGGAATGCAAGCTTTTACCAAATGGACAAGTCAGGAGCAGTGACAGTTTTTGTTTGGCCTGATGGAACCGAGAAATGTAATATTTCATCAGGGTGCAATCCTCTTAAACGTAATCTGTAAGCAGGTTTTTTTTTTCTCTTTCGATCTAATCAGAGAATAACCTGTTGTTGGGGCAGAGAGCCTGATTCCAGCGACGTACTACTGACTTTTTGATGCAGTTTTGATAAAATTGTGTTTTCTCAGTCAGAATACTGAGCTGTGTATAACC